>NC_132939.1:37614000-37914000 GCF_034638445.1 Ciconia boyciana | reverse complement strand
TATGTTTCATATTAGGATATATCCTGCTCTCTGATCCAATTGTAGTTGATGCTCATATCAGCAACAGATATATCCTCAATATGGATGTTCTACTTCCTTCCACAAACCCTTTCTTATCCATACAGCTTCTCAGAACTTCTTTTTACACACAAATAGTAATACAGATTCTACAAGAGCTGGCTTTCTTTGTGGTATAGCAAAGGCCATTTGGAGAGGCTAAGGGACATCGTGTTAGCGTAATAAATATCAACTGCAAGGTGAGCTGACTCGTACTGACACTACAATAAATAAAAGGCAGAAAATTTAGTGAACCTCACAGTGTATGAAAGGGGAAATCTTTCGAATGCAAAGTTAGACCTTGTTGCCTGGCAAGAAGACTCAGGGCTGATGAATGCATATAAGTTTTACAACTATGGGAGCAGGCCAGTTAGTTGTATGCTTGCAAATTTATTATCTGATAAACATTAGTCTTCAACAATCCTGTCTATTAAAAGTAGAAGTGGAGAAATTAAATATCATATTGCTGAAACCTGTAATGATTAAAATCTACAGAACAGAAATAAAAGGTTTAGTTGGTCTCAAACTTTAACTTACATTATTTTACACCCGCTACTACTTCTTGCTTTATCAAAGGAATTGGACTTTCTTTGTGGAGTATTTAACCCATGATAAAAACAAAGAACACATTTGGAAACCATTTTTGATTTATCATCCAGGAAGCCTCCTAGATCAGACATCCTCTGAACGGATCTCTGTATAGAAGATACCAGCACTATGATTTCTGCCTCCCTCCATTACAAAAAGAGATTATAATTAATTTAAAGATTTTATGCTTTGGAAATATCAAGACTTTAATTATAAATAATCAAGTCAACCAATGCAAACATTTAGTTTATATGCATATTCTCTATTTGCAAACTCGTAAGTATTTGCTAGTTAAAAGAAAAACAAAAGTAATATTTAGGCCTCTTTTTTTCTGCACATAATAGTAAATCAAATATGAGTTCTGAACAGTGGAACAACCCTTAGACAAATCGTTAAATAAAATGAAGGTCATATAATATTCAAGGAAATAATTCAACAAGGCATCAAGAAAATAGTTCACTCACAAATATAAGGTAAGATTTGAGTTGCTGGCTGGCTGACCTAGCCACTTTGGTAAGTGTATTTGCAAATATCATTCTGAAATACAATTAAATCATTGTATTTGCTCACAACTCACTTTTTCATTTGATCATTCTGTTAGGTAACTTACTTATTGGAACAGTCACAGAAGTTAAAGGAAGATAAAATACATGTTTATGGTCTGTTATTATCTAAATAGGACTTGTTTTGGAGCATTGCTTCATCTTGCAGACAGAAGCCTGATGTCCAATGATTGAAGGTGGAAGTCAGTAAAGTGCAAACTGGAAATAAAAGGCAATTTTTGATGGTGGGGACAATTAACTATTGCAACAGTTTTCCAAGGGATACAATAAATGTTTTTATCACTCGTTGTCTTTAAATCAAAATGAGTGAGTTTCCAAAAGATATTCTGTTATGCCTCTGTGAGTTATTGTTTGTTACAGGAAAGCTGGATGAAGTCTCTAATCTTTTTCGTGCAAGAAATCAGACAACATGATTATAATGGCACCTTCAAAATGCATTAGTGTATTCATTTAGCCTTCTAAAATTTGAACTAATATTAACAGGGCTTTTTAAAATTTTATTTCTGTTTTGTAGTGTATTCTGGTCTAAAAATGAATGTCATGTTTGTGACATTGATTGAAGCAGCGTTCAAACACCATCATTTTCTTTGCTATAATCAGTCAGACACCAAACAGGGAGAGGTTTCCACCTTCTGCCTTGTTGCTGTATCAGCCACAGGTAATTTGTAAATAACAGTGACCGTCTACGCTAAAGTTTGTCCTTGTAACAAAAAGGAGACAGCTGAGGAAAAGAGGGGGGAGGGGGGATTCTGCACACTCAATGGCAGTTTAGGGATCTGTCTGTGTCAAATTATCATTTCCATTCTGTCTTGTGGTTGTAACCTTCATTGTGAATTAGAGCGTTCATTCTGTAGCAGCATCTTGATACCTAGTCAGGGAACCATAATAGTCTATGATGGAGCAATCAACAGCTTTTGGTACTGAGTGGCTCTTCCTTACTAGAGCAGTGATATTCAAAGTGGTAGAGCCATTAACTGTGAGTAACTATGGAGGCAACGAGGGGAACAATGACAGCAAAGGTTTAGAGCTGAAACCTGGACCTTTTCCTGCCCACTTCCAACTCTTAGCACATAATCCAGGTGGGAAGAAAGCACATATTAAAAAAAAAATTCTTCCCTGAGCAAGGCAGGCCAACTAGCAGCAGAGGCAACAAGATCAGGCAAAGCACCACAGGGGATTTGCTTGATCTCACTCAGATGTAGATAAATCTTAGGATTCCCAAGTGTAGCAATATCTAGTCCTATAGATCACCAATCAAGAAAACAGTGTTCTTCATACAACCAATGTTACTGCAAATATCCCTATTAAAGAAGATAAGAAGAGGTATTGAGGAAATGTTTCTTTTTCTGCCAATTCTCTCATTAATTTTGCTGCTTCAGTGTCAGCAATAAGGTTTTTTCCCCCCTTATAATTGTCCCAGGGAAGCAACTCACTTAACTACGTTCATCAGAACACATTACAGCTCAGTGCTGGGGAGAAGGAATGTTTCTAAACTAAAAATGGCCAACCACTGTGTAACATTCTGTCTTCTGCCTGTTGAAGTAACTGGAAAACCTCATGACTGGAGCTTTATGTAGTCAAACATACACTTGCTGAAAGTAGTTCATTTATACATTTTTGTACTACCCATTCTTTCTAAAAAATACTATTACATATGTAAGATAGTCTAAAGAAACAAGCAGTATGTTGTATAATCAAAGCTAATTTTATTTTGAATCAAGTCACCTATGCCATTTGTTTATTAACTTTGTCAATTAGATTTATTAATTGGGAATTTAGTGTGTGATGTACAGCAAAATGGTTGAAATGATAATTTTTGAATACTAAATACATAATTAATAAACAGATGGTGACTGTTGAAAACCATATATAAATAAAATGTAAAATAACTTATTAATTAGAAAGCATTCCCATATAAATTTCTGTGCCAATATGCCAGAAAAGTTGCCATCTATAGGCTTGTTTAAAATTAGTTTTCTTGTAAATGTGATTTATACTTGTATATTACTAAGAATTACTGCTGCCTTTCTCCATTTTCAGCTGAAGAAACTGCAATAAAGTCATCAAAGTCCATGAAAATCTCTTCTTCTTAGATGTATTAGGAAAAATCGTTGTTTAGGGGCAGTGCAAGTAGATGATATGAAAAAGTAAATTGCACAGGTTGCATAATTGCATAGGTTCTGAAGCAGCACTTTCTCTAAAACAGGATAGAGCACAATACAGCAGGACTACAAGCAAATGCAAAATTAGGCCACTTAGATTTAGAAAATATATTTTATTTTTCACAAGGAAAATATATGACAAAAGTACTGGTGTGATTGGAATAAACCACTCCATTGTTACACCAAGTCAGACTGTCTTTCAATGATGGTATGTAATCACTGGTTTTCAACTTCTTTCTCCTTCTGCACTAAATCTCTCCCTGATGCACCACCAGTGAAATCAGCAGAGTTTTGCCAGGGATATACTGAGCTCATTGCCTTTGAAAACTGTGTTTTGACATTTTAAAACCTCATTTACAAACTAGTATGTCTTTCTCAAGTTTCTTAGCAATATTTCCACTGACACCTGAATATGCACAGAGGGCTTTTTTCTGGCTAAAGAACCAGAAGAAAAGGAAACTCTCCTCCTTGGATCAACAGTCTCTACTGAGGAATCTGTCCATTCAACTGGCTTCATCAATTAGCTATTACAGACTTAACCATTTCCTTTTTAAAAAATGTCTAATTCTTTAATTCTGCAAATCCACCGGACAAGTATAGCCAAGAATATCAATATACAAAAATATATGAGAAGCAAGAAAACCATTTTAGAATCATATCCTTCCAGCCTAGTCAGTGCCTGCCTGCATTTTTTCTACTATAAAAAGTGAGATGATGACAGTGGAAAGTGGATGCTGGCTGGTGGTTTGTTCTGAAAATTAACCATTATCTTACATTTATCACATCACAAAATTCCTTTAGTATAAAAAGGTGGACTAAATTATTTCTGAACAGTTCCTGAATTATTGGACATCTGATCAGTTCAGTATAGTAAGGGGCATGACTTGCATTTTTGGGTATCATGTCTACAGTTCAGCCCACATATCACAAAATATTTATTTCTGCCATTATTCCTTCTCTTTAACATACATCTATGAAAGCATACAGGTGGCATCAAACTCTGATGTATCTGATGTGGAAAAAAATCTCTCACTTTTAATACTGTAGTACTGATCAGAGGCCATATCCTGACTGGGTCAACCTTTTGCAATGTGCTGTAGGTTTGTACAGAAAAAGGCCATCACTGCCCTCATGAATGTACAAGCTCCTCTCACTGGAACCTAATACATCTGGTGAGGAGAACAGGGTCATCTCCCTCTCAGATTTCTGAAAGAACTGTACATGAAATGACAAGTCTAATACTTTTAGAAGAAAACTAACAAGTGGGGGAAATGGGGAAAGGAAGAATTTATGAAAGATTTTGAAGGAAAAGCTAAGAATTCAGAAATAAAGTATTAGCACGTTAAAAAGCAACATGGGTTCACCAAAGCTATATTCTGACAGGAAAACCTAAAAAGGTAACCTACCTGATAGACAAAGGAAACGCAGTAGACCTCATCTTAATTAAAATATATCATATAATCCTACATTGCAAGATATTTGTCAAATTGAAGAAGGGACAAAGATTATCAAGGAAATGGAAAGCCTGTCTTATGAGAGCAGTCTTTTGAGCATGGCCTTTGAGGCTGAGAGGAAATAGCATCGCTGTCTACAAATGTATCAGGATGTACATGCCAAGGAGGGAAAAGAACCATTTAAAGATACAATGTATTTAAAGAACAAGTGCTGATGCCAAAATCCATTTAGACTAGAAAACAGAATAAAGTTTCCAGCTGTCAGAAGAGTGAAGTTCTGGGACCATCTTCCAATGGGAGAACATGGGAGAGTAACTTACCAGGAAGTTCATTATATTTCTAATGGGAGCTAGATAATGCAGTCCCTGCAAAAGCAAAGGGCTCCATGCAGTGACTTAGGAGGTTTTTAGTTTACTTTCTGAACAAAAAGGGAAAGAGGAAGAAATCCTGCTAAATTTGGGAGCCATGCTTTTAAATCTCTTAAATATTTTTTTAATTATAATTGTAATTATTCCTTCACACATACATACTTCAGCAACTTCTCTAGATACTTCTAGTTGGAATTCAAGGTTCTTCTTCCTATCCATTATTCCCCTCCCCCCAAAATATACAATATAAGTACCTGAAAGAACTGACATTTAACTGAAAAATATCTCTCTTTCCCCTAGTACCAACACTTGTATGAACAGGAAAAAAGAACTTCAGTTGCTGGAAGCTGTGCTGAATGCAGGACTTTGCTGCCATAATAGTTTCTGTTCACTGAGGCTGTCCTGGCCTCATCCTTGGTGGTGAAAAAATCTCATATCATGGACTTTTGTCAGATTCCTGAAATGAGCCGTACTCCTGTGAGCTAATACACCACGCAGCAGACTTTGTAACACATTAAATATAACCTATTCATGTTGCTTGGCCTTTACCTTTAGCTGACTTGCTTCTTACTCTATAAAGGCACAAAATTTTGAACAAACTTAACCAGCAGGTCACTGCTAAAAGTGCTACTGTTTTGTGTTAGAGCATGAGTAAAATTCACGTTATGGACAGTATGTTTCCTGAGCTGTTGAATGTCATCGCTGAGGGAGGTGTGGAGGCTGCCAGTACCAGCTGCTCATGTCATGTGTGGGTAGTAAGAGATAGTTCTTAATGATGTGGCATCCCTTTCCTGCTGGAATTTGCAATGGATGGGTGTGATAGTTAAACAATCTCAACAGAATTTCAGCTGGAAGGATTTTTTGTGGTTTTACAATTGTGACATTATGGTATACGAAACATATGCAGTGTGCACCTCACTTGACACACTATTAATACTATTATTATTATTTTTACTATACTTTTGCCTTCAGCCTTGCCCCTCCCCGAATAAGACGCCATTACAACAGGCACTGTATAAACATAACTTAATGGACCTCAAACAAGGGGAGTCAGTTGAATACAGGAAAACAAAAAAACAAAACAAAAGAAAAGATGACTTTTAAAATTCCCTCATTGGTTCATTGTTCTTCCTCTTAGTGATTAGCTTTTCCACAGACCCTTACAAATTTCATTGCCTTTGCTAGTTTTAAGAACTTGCTCCGGGAGTCTTAATTCTCTGGGGAAATCTTCCATTTGAATGCTATTCTATACCACTTTGAAAAAGGTTATTTTTAAGAACAAGTCTTGAAATTTGCAATGCTTTCTTTTTCTCATGGCATCCATTCAAATATTCTTCTCTCTAGTTACCATTGTCATCATCAATCTAGGTTTTCTACTTAGCTTCTCTGTTTGTTACCTAATAGCCAAGACAAGAGGGAAAATAATTTCTTGACTATGGTGACAATAACAGACATGTAACATCTCAACCATATTGAATTGCATAAGTAGCCAAATAGTGCATCCCTGTCCAAATAGTCCAAAATATATTGCTAAAGGTTTGATTTAAACAGATGCAAGCCTATTTCTTCTTCTTTAGCAAAGTCTTTCTAAAACCAGCATTCTATGTCCTGGTAATTTTTGGTTTGAAAGAATGTATGTCTTTATGCAAATATCTTTCAAAAACTGCTTGACCAAAATGGCTTGCAAGCAGGTTTAGGATTCACTTCACACATTCTGAAGCTATAACATTCTGACATATTCGTTCAGTTGGGTTCTGAATGGTTCACCAGTCTTCATTTTACAGCGACTCGATGTTTATGGCATGTGCTCAATTGTTTTAAGGCATGACTAAAAAGTGTAAAACTGGTCTATGAAATCACTAGTCCAGAAAAAATTGTCTGCTCTGTTGAATTCAATAAGCAGTATGTATATTCACTTTCTTTGTCTATTACTTTTTTTTAGCCTTTTGAGTGTTTCAGAATTGTAGGGTTGGAAGAAGTACTTATTCAGAAATACCAATTTTCTGTATGCAAACTTTATAGCACAAAAAATACTTTTTTAATGTGAAAATGTGGATCTCTACAATAATTACAGCTTTGCAAAGCAGACCACAAAATTGTACCTACATCCTCAAGACCACTGAGAGAGGGGGAGAGAAGGGGAAAACACACCCTATCTCTGTATTCAGCATCCTGCAGTAGGGAAAACAGAAACTGAACAGAGCACTGTAATTTGGAGTTTTGAGGGCAAAAGGACATTAAGAGTCCGTTTCCCTAGAATAGCACATACAAAATATCTTTTCTTCATGGGCTTCTTCAACCTGTACATCATTAAAGCACATTGAAATAAATCTTTGAAATAACATTTCCCCTTTGGATGTTAACAGCTTTCTCAAATAATCTGTTTTTCTTAATGATGAGAAAGGTACAAACTTTAAGAAAACTGACAGATGTTTATGGCCATTTTAAACTAATGGTATTGACTGTATTCTGTTGAATTGATTAATTGTATCCATTAGAATTCTCTTGTCTAGTATTCTGTCTTTGCTGAAATTTTCTGTAGCAGCAGTGGGTTTCCCTGATCATTTAGGTAACTTTTAAAGTGAGATCAAGCGAAATATGTCAAATTCCTTTTTTGATCTCAGCTCTCCCCAGTTGTGAGGAAGACATAATAATTAAAAAACCAGAAGTTGTAGGAGTTGTGAGCTTCTTTTTAAAAAAGCTGCCTTTCAGTTGTATTAAAAGTGTCAAAATTGACTAAATGGAAAAATAGGTTTTCTTCCTCATAATAAGTTAAAAACAAATTGAAGGCAAATGCATTTTCAGTTTCAGTACAGGTAGAAAGTATGATGTCTAGTTTTACACAGCTCTGCTAAGCAGGTATGTATGCATCACTCAAAATGGTGTCCAATATTCCACAGATGGCAATTACTTTCAGAGAAATGGCTAGGGACTTAATTAAAAGGCTGAGAGTTAGCAAACTAAAACGCTGGAGAAGCACATGAAAAATCTATACATTATGCAAGGGACTCTATAGAATATTTAGGAAGCTAAAAGTGTCTCTAAATTTTCCCTTCATTTCTTCACAAAGGGTTTACTGTGAAATAAAGGTTAGGTATCCTATGTTTAAAATTATATTTTAGCTAACTGAACCTACTACACAACAAAGCAAAATATATTTGACTGCACAATATTGATTTTACATGAAAGCACATTAGTTAGTGAAATGCAAAAACCAATAAAGCATCACCCCTGGCTGGGATAGATATCTCTAGACACAATTTATTTTTACATTTAAACCAATTATTGGGCTTGTTGCATTTAAAAATGGCCACCATATATCCTTACAAGGACTTTTTTATTCAATCAAATCAATTGCATTGATCTCCATATTCCATATTAAACACCAATCTTAAATTAAAGCTGACACATTTTGAAGGCCATAGTACAAGTTTCTAAGCAGAAATAAATTCTACAAGGCTTTCTTTGTGTGTTTTTATGCCCAAACATGAATACAAATATTGATTGCATTTTAACACACAATTTATAAGCTATTTCAATGCTTATTTCTTCCTAAAATTTGTTCAATAATAATACAAACTTATAGAAACAGAATGTTCCCTGAATTTCTTTCTGTTGCACTGGAATATGACAATGGTTTTCATTAATAATGGAATGACAGAATGAAAATAGATCCTTAGGCATAACTGTTGATGAAGAATCTACAACTAAAAGGATCTGTGACTAGCCTACTACTTTCCCAAATGCAGATATAGGGACAAGATTTGTTTCCTTTGTGCACGTTACTCAAAATAGTTTACATCTGCCATGAGCCTGACCAAGTTTTTTTCATTCCCAAGTGGTGTCTACAAAGAGAGGCAACAAGACTGTAAACTCAGAGGGGCCATTCACATGGACAAAGCTATTATGTGTGTAAGCATAGGACCGATGCTAAGTTTTCTTGGTAAAAGTCTTGGTCCACTGAAGACAGTGGCAAAGCTCCAATTTTGTACAAAGAGGCCAGTCTCTATTTATCCAGCTGCCTTTACCCCTTACGGCATCACCTCTCTATGCCTGGTAGAAAAACAACCATGCTGCTTGAAAGAGCCTTCTCGCTTCTCTCTGGCTCATCAGTTTCCCAGCTTTTAAAACTCTATTGACATTGTTTGTACTTTGTAACTTCTCTCTCCCAGTAGTTTTCAATTAGCTTTAGATGCATTATTCAACTCTCTGAAGCTTTCCAGAGTTTACACAGAGTTTGCATAAAAGTAAAATGTAAGAATCCAGACTTTAGAAATATTATCAAACATTCAAAATGTTCACCATCCTCTTAACACTTTTCCACCTCTTCATATTGCTATGTGCATACCTTGCAGTCAAACGAACAGCGTAAGAACCAAGGAGGGAATTTATCAAATACTCCAAATAGCTGCACATCACTACAGATTATGACTGCTTGGATTTAGGGAACATTTTTTTGGCTGAGGAAACATTCCAATGGGATAGATTAATCTATGTAAACCACACAGCTCAGCTGAAACTGCTGTTCAGCATTCTAAATTGCCACCTTCGTCTTCTTTCAGCACAAAAATGTGCATTTCTTCCTATAATAAAGATATTTTATAATAGCAATAAGGCAACTCCAGGGTGTGCGGTTATCACGAGATAATCATACCCTGGAGGGATTGCAGATACTTGGCTGTGCCTCATAACACCCCATGTGTGTGTTTATCTCATGATAACCCTACTCTCTTTTGTATCTTATTGCCTAATTATCCTCTGCTAATGCAAAATACTAATTTTTTGTCTGAAACAATATGTGCAAGAATGCATTGCTAACAATCACTGGAGGACATTGACAAACAATGCTGTCACTACTTTGTACTCTCTTCCAGTCAGAAATTTACATAAAGAACCAACTTTGGATATTTTTTCTAAACCAGTTCAAATCCTTTTAGGCAACACCAACTAAAATATTGAAAGCAGGCCAAGTAAATATCTATAAAAATTCCATGTATATTCTTACAGTGATTTATATGGTTTTACTTACATAAAATACCAAACTTCTTTCTTCTGTATTTACATCTCTTTACATTTTTCATTCTAATACACAGAATGTAGTTTGCTGATTGTTGCTTATGGACCCTGAAGTACTCCATTTATATCCCAGGACCACCCATTTGATATTTATTTGAGGATATAAATTTTTTTGTTGATGTGCATATGGGAAGTAATAGCTACACTTCAGATAACATTAGGAGATCATTCAGAGAGTAAAGACTGTGGCCCTCACTTAAGCTGGTGGAACTTTTGTTCATTGCATCATGCAACAAACATAAATTGTAATACCTGTATTCCACTGATGTTGAAATTTGAGATATGAAATACTTACAAATAATGTCCAGTAACTCCTCAGTTGAATAAATGCCGTAAAATCACAACCAATCACAATCCATTGAAAATAAACAAACTAAAAATTAGTTTAAATTTTTAACCGATAGACTTATTCTGCTTATTCAGACTTACTCTGCTTAACTTATTCACAATCTTAGATTATGAACATTATAAAACATTTTAAAAGCTAACCTAACACATCAAAATGGTGTGTGTAAGAACTATCTTTTCTTCTTTTAATAAAAACTGTATACATTGAAAATTGGTTGCTGGTCAAATGATATTCTAACGTATTAAGATGACATCAAACTGCATCAAATATAGTGGAGAAAATGTTATCAAAATACTTAAACTCTGGGATTAACCTATCATTAAGTTATACAGATTTCATCATTCTACATTGATATTATTGATTGTTTATTATGCATATTTTATTCACATAACGAAACACTGTATAAGCTTTAACTAATTACAAAGGGGCTTTTTCCATCAGTAATATTAACAGAATAGAAAAAGAAACCTATGAACTATCCAGTAATGACAAGTAATTACAAGACAAATTTTTATGTAAACAAAAATAAGAGGAGAAGACAAACAGTAAATTATTTTTGAGAGACATACATGTAGGATGTTAAATGTACAATGTTAAATGTACAATGTACAATGTTAAATACAATGTAAAAGTACAATGTTAAACATACAATAAAATAATGTAATCCTGGGAATTCAAAATGTGAGAGTTTATATATCTATTTTTTATATATGTGTGTGTGTGTTTGTTTTATATCTATGCATGTACACATAAATATTTGGTTTTATTTTGTATTTTATAAGATATCATTCTTTTCCATACTGCTTACATTGAACAAAATTTTACTTTTAATAGCACCACCTGAGTAGATCTGCAGGCTTTGGCCTCTTATTTCCGTTGTTGTGAGCTACAGTTAATGAAATCAAGATTTTTCCTCTTAGAATATCTATTTATACACGCTGTTTCTATATAAAATGCTTTCATGTTCCCTGTCCTCCCACTCAACCAGCTCTTCTGAAAAGCACGCATGTTTATCTCTCTTAACATTGCTTACAGATCTCATTTCTCAATCCTTTGATTATTTTAGATGTTCTTCTCTGAATTCTAGTTTCATGGTGCCAGTGGAAGAGAATTGCCTTAATACAGTTCTCCTCAGAAGTTGCTAGCTCTGCTGCTGTCTTGCCTGTGGCATTCCTGGCAGCGCTTGACACTGTACATTCTTGGAAAAGGAATCAAGGGGCATATTCCCAATCAACATATACCAAAAGAATTATAAAAAATACCATCAATACAGGATGATGCTGATATGCAAAAACCACACCAATCACAGCAGCTGCTGTTTTAGAACAAAGATCTGAGCTCACAATTTCTTTATCTTAACAGAAAAAGACCTATAAAATTGTGCAAGGCAGGAAGAGGCTGAGAGAAAGCTGCATGCACTAAAATGAGCAGGATTTTCCCCTACAGTGACCACAATACACTTATATCTTGATGGAAAAAATAGGAACAAATCCTTGAACTGATGTGAATGTGCTGCTGTGAAGAAGTCCGTCATAAATGATAGCTAGAGAGAGCTTACAAGGAAAGAATAGTCCATCATGCTATCCCTGCCTTAAATTCACTCCTTTATTATTTATGCCATTAAAATTCATATCTTAGTCTTCAAATTGTACATCAACTTGCCAGCAGTAACAGAAATTACTCTGGATAGCTAGACAAAAAGCTTTGTGCACTAGAACATGGTAGGAAATCTATCTGAAATCTTGATCAACTGGCAACTGAGAAGAATTGGACTTCAGTTACCACAGTCAGATTTTCATCTGTTGTGTCTGCAGCTTTCCTGGAGAATTTTGCTAGCCTTTACCTTGAGCCACACCTTGTTGACAGACTGCAGGACTGCTCCTCCTCCATAGAAACAACTTTCCTCCTGCTAGTATTAGCATTACGTGTCAGCTAACATTTAAATATGACCAAATGAAAACAGTCCACCAAGTTTCAGAGAAAATGTTTATCATGAAAAGTTTATCACGCGTACTATGAAAGTAAATTTTGGATAAGAAATATTTTACTTCAAAAAACATTATAATGCATGTGCAGCTCTTCGGTAATTTTGTTTCAACACCAACAAAGATCTACCATGACTATTCCTCACCTAAGCTTTTTGGGGGAACATATGATGTAATAAGTCACTTATAATAATCTGTAACAGAGAAGTCCTGTTTTGATACATGCCATTGTCTATGGTCTTTTTTAATTCAGTAGAGTAATGGATATATTAAGGGTAATGCTATATACTATTTCTCTGTGATCAAATAATTCCTTATTGCTTCCTGTTGAATTAAACCGAAGACTAAATAATCTTTCATACTAAAAGCTAAAGCAGAGTATGTTGGATTCTTGTTCCAGTACTTCACTCGTTTATGAGTTTTGCATTAAAAAGCTATTGAACTAAAAACAAAATAAACACAATTATTATTAGGTAATAAGTATAGGTTTGCATTCCATAAGTTCAGACAGCTAAAAAATCTTATATTTCTTTGTTAAGTGCACCCTAACTATGAGTATTTGAATGAAAACAACTGTTGTGCTTTATGCTGACTTCACTGCTGCTGCTGTGTGCAACGGCCCCTGGGTCAGTTGAGCCAGCACTCTGGCTAGTGTCATAAGTGAATTTAAGACAAGAGGTAGACAGGGCTTTACCCAGGGTGCAGACAGAAACAGTTTCACTTTGAGCAGGAGGTGTTCTGGATGACCTCCAGAGGTCCCATCTCACGCTCATTTCCATGACTCACTCAGGAGAACTGCAGTCACTGTTAAGAATTTTCAGGTTACAGAAGACTGAACCTAGCAAACCTAGTAAATTCAATTGACTCAAGACTGTTTGGATTTTGGACTGAAATTTGGCACTTTTAAATCTGTGTTCCAGAGTAGAAGGAAACTGTTTCTTGCTTATTTTTACAAAAGAAAACCCTACTACTATGTAGTCTTCCTCTTCCTTCCTTCTTCCTTTGGGACTTTATAGATTCTTTTTAAAGTGTCCTTATGTATTTTCAGATATTTTATAGTAATTAATATTTTGCCACTCTAAGTTGTTTGCATTTTTTCAGCTAGCAATTAAACATTTTTCTTACTTCCATTTATTATTAAAAGTTCACTAACTTTTTCTCATAGAAAATCTTTATGGGCTCTTTATTAAATTCTCTGGATTTTGTTTCTTTTGGATCTTTTTGTTTGGAAATCTAGTATGTTGGTTTAATTTTTCTGTTACTCAAAATCTGTTCATTGAAAAGCGAAGCCAGGAAATGATAGAAGATCAGATCTCTCAAGCTATAAACGAGACTAAAGAAAGTAGCTGTCTTCAGAGGACGATGTGAAATTGTCAAGGCAATAAGGTCTATCTCATAACAATCTTAACTGACAGGATTTGCATGCCTCATGAGGGTTTACTGTCTTCCTGACTACTCATAAAGTCCATTCGTAGCTGCAACTCAGGTTCCCCATTTACACTGGTCAACCAGTGTTGATGACCAAGACCTCATTATTAAAGGTCAAAGAAAATTCTGATTACTCTCTAAATCTGATATAAACAGCTGCGGAAAGCAAGTCAAAGGTTCTGATGGTCTGTGATAAAGACCTGAAAAAACATTGAACTGTATGCAAATGATGTAACAAATGTTATATTTGAAGACTAGCATTTCTAGTCATCATCAAGTAATCTCCTGTGTGCATAAATTCCCTGCAGAAATGAAAATTAAATTACATTCTAGCCAAGATTTCATCTGTTAACATGATTTTTAAACTAGGATCTCTTTAAGTGGAGGCAATTAGAATATCTCTGCACCCTATAAACTTAAAAATATCCATCTAAAATGCTGAGATTATACACCTCAGTGGGGATACTGGCAAAACCTATAGACCCAAAAGCTTCAGTGCCACAGAACACAAACAATTATACTTTTGGATGCCATCGGTGACTGAACCTTAAAACAAATAGTTGGTCCTCCTGTAAAATCTCAAGCACATTCCAGATAGATTTAGGAAACGGGATATACTAACAGCACATCTGTGCTGCAGTCACACTATTTCAGTCTAAAAATATTCACAGTCAGCATCTCCTATGAATATTACAAAAAAAATATTTAATGAAAGTAATAGCAGTGCCTTAAAGATAAGTTTTTAATACCTCCTCTTGAATGTGAAAAATGGATTTTGAAATATCTGAGTTTTTAATCTTAAAATGTTGCATTTGTCATCATTGTTAATAAAAGATTATTCAAAAAGACTAAGACATTTTTACTAAGGTCCTTCAAAATATGAAACTCAATTTCAACTCAGGTAAACACTGATATGTGCTTAGCAGCTTACAACAGTAAAGACTAAAAAAGAGCTACACTTACATAAAGCTCGCTCAGATTTGCCAAGGATGGCCTTTCAGTTTGCATTTTCATCCTCAAGTCCTGCAGTAAAGCTACACTCTCCTTAAGAATGTTGCTTCAGCTTCAGTATGGCCAGGATTTTCTCCTATATTCTGTTACTTTTACATATATTTACCATGTTGGCCTTATTTCAGCAAAGCACTTAAGCATACATGTAAATTCATTCCTTAGCAAAATATATTTAACTTTGTGCTTAACTTTAAACATATCCTTATGCTGCATTTCCTTCAGTGAAATGTAAGTACTTGCTGAGGTTCTTTTGTGGAACGAAGATCAGGTTAAGGTACTGCTGGCCATAATGAGAGATTAAAATCAGGGCCTTAACTAGGTTTAAGAAATGAAAGACAACATTGTTTCTGAAAGGAATGACAGACTCCAAGACAAAATTCTGCCCTCGATATTGTAATGCCAATACTTTGCTTTTTATACCCGAAGGAAAAAAACTCAGACTGCTAAGTAAATACTAATAAATTAAGACTAAATTAAGGCTAGGGAGCTAGCATTGAGAAATTCCATTCTGCACTGCAAGAGCTATAAATCTGGATAGAAGTTGGTATTTTCTACTTGTGTGGCTCCCAATTCTGCCGGTATCCTAAATATTCAGAATCTTGATTTATTCTTTTATTAATATTCGTTATGAATGCTTCCACTCACATTTTCATCCTACGTTGCTATTAGGATCAACTCAGAGACCAGATAAATTTTTCAATAGCGTTGCATGTGCGTGGTACACAAATGCCCACATTTTTCATCACTGTTCCTACTCATGCTTCAAAATGCAGACTTGCTTACCTCCAGGGATTGCCAGAGAGCTTCAGTTCTTGCAAATGCATGATTTTCACAGCGGATATCCTGAAAACATTGGAGTTCATAGAAACCACAGGGCTGCTATGATTCCTCGAAGAGATGCAGCAGAACCACATTCCTTTGAGTGAAAAGTGACTCCCAGTGAGACAAATACGGTCTCAGAATAACAAAACCAGCACTGCAGTAAATAAAAAAAAAAAAAAACAAAACCAAAACCACTACAGCAGAGGCTTCTAAAAGTTATGCTAGACACTGATTTTCACATTACTTGGGAGAAAAGAAATAAAATTTATTCTGCACAACACTGCCATTTATAACTTTTTGATAAGTAAATGAGTGGTCAAAGAGAAATATGCATGGCATTGCTGCCCATCTGCTTTCTGCTCCACTGGCCTTTGCTAACCAAAGAGTGGAATCAGATGCTCAGATGAAAAGACAGAATGAGAAGGTCTACAAAGGGGGGGGGGGGGACCAAACATAGCAAAAGGGAATTTCTGTTCCAAATTAAACTCCATAGTTAGAGAAAAATATTTTAAAATATTTTTCAATATATGGACATTTCCTTTAAGGCCTAGGATTCACTGGGCTGACAATACTGGAGAAATAGCCTTAAGATAGTATGCTGAAATTTTTCTGTAGTTTTTGGTGTCTGGAATGACTTTCTAAACGTTGAAAAGGTTTCACTTCACCACCTAAGAGCAATATCCTTTCCTTCCCTGGAACAAGTATACCACATCTCAAAACTTAAACTGGTCATCCATAAAGCTAGTTGGGCTTACCAGCATAAGACTATTTTTGATCCCTTTCTTTCAAAAATGTTCTTGCTCTTGCTTCTTGTTACATTACATTAAGAAACAGATCTTGCCATTTCATAATTTATGTTTAAAGGCTTTATCTGATTTTGCACACTAAAAAGTAATGCCTCCTTTTTATCTAGCAATTGTTGATGTATGATTTCAGATCATGCGGCTGAGAGATGATTACAGTCTGTGTGATAGTCACACCTCCCTGGACACATAGTGCTATTATTTTCTGCATAGAAGTCTTCAAAATGAGATGTATTTTTCTGGGTAAAGTGAGATTTAAGACATGTCTATGTCAGAAAAAAATGTTGAAAAAATGCCTTCTCTCAAGCACGCAAAGCCATTTGCACCCTTAATTTCTGTGATTTCATTTCTTTAACATGAGTTTTTCAGAGGAGTTTAGTAAATTAAAACATAAACAGTTATCTCCAAGATCACTAGACATTGGAAAAAGAATGTGAGGAGTGTTCTAATTCCAGAGGAAAACCTTGCTTAAGTGATTCCCTTGCAGTGGAAATCTTGGAAATCTCGGTAAGTGAAATCTCTCATTGTCAGAACTTTAAATAAAAGAGCAGCTGCAGATACTGAAAGCATTAAATAAAAATTACCAACAAGCTGTCTTACCTGTGTGCACTCGACAGAAAGGAAGGGCAAACATGAGCAGGTAGTTCTTGTACATCAGTCAAAACTCTGACAGCTACCGTGTAACATCTGACAACACTGACATGTGCTGTACTCCCTAAGATATTCCTCTAACTGAACCATAAAAAGACAAATAAATTAGTAATAGTACCTCGCCTGTCAATGTCCTTTCTTGCAGAATTCTCGCGCTGCTGATTAGCATTGTTTGAAGTGATTCATCAACACTTTTACTTTCTGAGGAAAAAAAGGGATACTCAATTGTTTTATTGCTTTTAAAAAAACAGCAAAATAAGGGGCACCTGATTCCTCATGATCACTTATTAATTTCTAGGAAAAGGACAGACAAAAATCAACATAATGCTTCACTGATAGTCAAACATTACAGATCAGCTTTTGTCTCCGTTCTTCCGTGTTGCAGATGAAGCACTCCTAACCAAACCAGTATTCCCATATAAGAAAGAAATCAGATGGTCAGCCACTACCTGACAGATTTTGTCCATATGTCTGCTGCACAGTAAGCTAGGATAACATTTTTCTGTAATAGTTTATTTTTCTAGAAATTAAATACACTTGTCAGTGAATTTTTTCTTAGTCTATCTTTTTGCAGCTTGACTGGTGACTGGCAGGGCTCTGAGTGCAGTAATGAGCATTAATGGTCCTGGCAAGCCTCACCCAGAGCCTCTTCCCACAGCCCTGCCCATGGGCTCCATCTGAGCTCAGGTGTGGGCAGTGCCAATCAGAGGAAAGGAACTCTGTGTAAGTAAGAGGAATAGTTGCACAAGTTTTTAAACCTTAATTGACATTTAATTTGGATTTGAAATAGAAGTGAATAACATGCTTTGGGGTTTTCAATTACATTCAAGTCAAAGTTTGTCTTTAGGAAAAAAAAAAAGAAGAAAAAGGCCAATCCTGAATGGATTGGTGTTTTCTCGAGTGTCTGTAAACATGCAGATGCAGCCTTTCATACAGGCTCTGGTACTAAAAATATGTTTTATTGCTTAAAAAGTTATGCATGGAAATTAGGTGGTGCAGGCTTGGCTTTCAGCATATAATACAGAGATTGTGTCCTGGAATCGCCATAAAGCATATTATATATACACAGTTTACAGACATCCAGTTTTTACCTATGTTTTATATCTCTGTATTATGCCATGGCTCCAGGCCAACAGAAAAAACTCCAAAACCAGTGTTAATCTGAGCCATTGTCAAAGACATTGTGTCTGCATTTCCTTGTTCTATTCAGAGAGCACCAAAGGCAATTCTTCCGTCTTTTTTTAATGATGATCCAAGTTCTCCAAAATATATTTGTATGGCATTTCAATTCTTTTGCTTCTATCATATATTCAGTCTTCGCTACATATCATCTTGTTTAATAATGATTCAGGACACATAACCAGCTTTCTGCTTTCAGTTTTTCTGCTAATCTCTGGACTACATTATCATAATTGGACAAACCAAATAATCCTGATCTGCCTGGCTTATACAGAAAAGAAAATATTCAATTTTATGAGATCTTCTATTTTTATCCTGTTCTTTTATGACTTACAATATCAACCTAAGGAATAGAAAATGTGATCACTGAGATTCACATGCTACGTAGATGCCTGACCACCACTGCAGAATTCTGCATCATTGTGCTCCACCATTTAACTAGTGCATCCTGGAAACTCAACCTTTCTTATCATTGAGAAATATCATTCTGTATCACATAACAAGGTGAAAAATTGTTTAGTCCTTCCACTGGATTGTGGAATGCTGCTTATATGTGTAACGGTTGTGCTACTATTTAGTAAGACATTATTTAAGCAAAGTTTATTCAGTCATTGTCGGACTTTCTGAAGTTTTTGCACTTCTTATCTAGGACAAGACTGTATTTATTATCTTTACAGAATCTGCATGGAGTCACACTAAAGCCACTGAAGTAATGGAATATCATACTAATCACTGAAAGCAGGAATGTCACAGTAAGAAAATAGAGCTGCGTATTTATAGTCTCAAATAAATTATATGTGTACACTACTGTGATTTACATGCCTCCTGTTTCACAGCCATGTATAGCTAACACTTCTACAACCACAGCACAAAAACTGCATAACTTGTTCTTATCCTTACTTGGTCGATAATGGCTCTTCTAGATTTACCTTCCCTCCAGTAGGTAACTCTGTTTCTTTTCAGTGTAAAGCAGGATGCAGTGCACACTTATGTTTTTCCTTGATTTAAATTCAATGAGAGCATTCATCTGGTCTCTGGAACTAGGAAGTGTTCCCAGATTTCCTAGTCATGGTTAGCCTGTGTTATCTAGTTCATTCTCAGCTGACTTACAAATGTTGCTTTGAGACTGTTATATTATGAGGTATTAAAAGTTTCCCGTGATTAACAATTGGGTAGCACACTAATTAAAATGAACTTGAAGAACAAGTGAAACACATTCACTTAGCCATCATAATGACATTTTAAGAACTTTTAAAACTTTATTTTCAGATTACTCTGGACTGTTTGTATTAGTGAGCACTAATCTTTCACTGCCTTGTCTTATCCATATGATTTCTGAAGATAATATATTAGCATCTAACAATGCCTCCAGGCTTACCTCACTTGAACTCTCTTAAATGTATGATGAATCTCCCACTGAGTAGCTATCTGCTTCCAGCAGCCTCTGAGTCTCAGTCTTAGTTTTTGAGGAGTTTATTTTCTTTTCAGCTATGAAAAGATCTTATATTCTCATTAACTCTCAATTATTTTGGGCCTTGTTCTAAAATCCTACTTTCTTCAGGTTAGTGAATGCAGAAGAAATTCTTCGTTGTGAAAATAGGTAAAGCCCTAAAAATTACTCACTTTTCTTATTCTTTGTGCATCTAATAAAGTTTCATGCATGTTAGGACTGATAGAAAAGTCTAAAGCTCCTAATTTGTCAAAGAAGTGTAGAAAAAACATCATAAATATAATTCTGATTTTCTGGATGTTTTGGGTCATTGGCATATATAATTTGGAAAGTTTTGGAAGCCCTTTAGCTACTTATACGAAGAAATATTGATATGTGAAGATTGTTTCTCATTTCAAAGAAGCAATGTTGAGGGATTTTGCATGCCAACCTTACGATCAGCATTTACAACTTATTCTTTTTGTCTTTACACAGATCTAAATAAGCAATTTACACCAACTGGAATAAACTCAAAAAACCCCAAACAAATGAATGCACACGTGTAAGAAATTCATTCAAGCCTACCTACTAAGCATGAAACATAGTTGAAAGTGGAAGTAAAAGAGAACAGATGTATTGTTGTGGTGACATGACTAATCCAGGCTTACACCCTTGCTCTTCAGTTGCCATTGGGGTTAGTAAGCATGCTTTATATTACAATTCTATGAAAAGGATATGCTATAATATGTTCTTGTTGAAAGACACTCATTGGAAACCATGCAAAAAGCAACCTCCTTCTAGACCTTTTCACCATCATATGCCCATCTCAGAATGTTTTATAAGCTAGACACTGCATGAAACAACAAATATATGGCCTTTTTAAAGTGGTTGATTTAAAAGGTTGCTTGTCCTTGGAGCAATCTTTCAATTTTGTGGTACTTGATGTAGGGTTTTTGAAAATTTTGAAATTATTTTACTTAGCAACTAAGGCAATCATGACAATATTTTGTGAGTGCATTTGCGGTGTGTATGGCGCAATATGTGCAACCTGTGTTTCATTGGTGAGAGAGAATGGGCTTTATATATCTTACTTGAACCCATATCATAGGATTTTGCATGCCACATAAATGAAGCAAAAGACACCTTCAAGCCAGTCAGTCATCACTCTTACCTAGATAGAGGGTATGGTGTGGCAGGAATCAAAGAGAAAAATGAAGTACTCATCGAAGATTAAATATAATTTTTGTTTCTTTGCCAGACAGATAAGGCAGCTGTAAAAATTCTTGGCCAGCTAGTAGCTGTAAAGAATATAATGCATAATAATATGTCAGTAATATTTACTTTAGAAAGTGAGTTTATGATTGGGTGTTAAGTATGAGTGGTGTTCTCTTCAACTACTGAATATGATGATAATTCCAGAAAAGAACTAAATCCAAAGGATAATAAATTAAACATTACAGTCTTTATGAAGAAAGAGTAATTTTTAATGCCAATAACAAACAAAAAAGATTTGAGAGAGAAGGAAAAATGAAAACCAGAAAGACTGGAAACCTCAATTGTTTTTACCTAATGTGAGATTTTGATACCCATTTTTATAAAAATCACACTTAGGAAATTGCTTGAAAACCAGTTCCAGCAAATGGCTGTGTTCATATCCTCCATGAAGCTCTGCTTTATTTTATGAAGCATTGTTATTTACCTAACAAAATCGAACTTTTGAGATTAATTACTTGTGAAGTACATATGATGGCCCTGAGGTTTCTTTGGGTGGTATTTGAGGCTACCCACTGTATCATAAAAGTTGTGTAAATTTAATTAAAACACAGCTATTTCACAGGGCCAGTTCCATGCTGGTGGAGCTCCTTGTTTTTCATACCTCTTCGAAAAAGCTCGTGGATTCACTCCAGAAAGAAAGCTAGGAAAAATACTGTCATTTATACTCCACATTACAAATTCATCCATGAGATATTTATTGACATCAGTAACCGAGAAGGGAATTTGGTTCTGATAGTGTAGCTTTGCCCCCGAGAATAAAACCAGACTCTCTCTGATTAATTTCTGTTGTGAAAATGTGCATGTTTGGGGGAAGAATTCAGAACGGTTTGGAAATATGGATTCTACTAGTAGATATAGATCCTTATGCAACCGCTTGTAGGTGTGTAGACATTTCTATGGTTTATTTCTTTGATACTTTCAAAATCAAATGAGGATGAGTTCTCCTTATTCAGGCTTCCATTTCTTTATTTTTAAAAGGAACAAAATGTTCTCTAGTCCCTTAAGAATAGATTTAAGGCAGAGATGGTTGAACTGTTTTTTAGTTTATATGTGCCCTTGTAAGAAAAGTTTACTTACACCTGACTGAAAATCTGTCACCGTTCACTGAATATAGAAAAGGTAAATCAAATAGACCTCCTCCACTATCATCTCTCTAACAATATGAAGGATATGGCCTCCTACTTGGAAAAAGAAATAATGCTTTTCTTCGCCATTGTCTCATCAGTTCAAAAGAGATGTAGCTGTCCACTTATTCCCTATTCAGTCATTCTCCAGTGCTAGGAGCAACACCATGCCATCTCAGTGAGGACCTGTTCAGCTTCCTGTGTGCCACAGCTTAGCTCCCCTCTATAATCCTCTGAACCTGTTAGTGATCATGAACAACCAGACAACAAAAGTTTAAGGAAGAAACTAAGAGTGCAAACTTTTCAGCCCTGCAAGCTGGGGTTTTTCACGTGACCCAGGGTTTCCCCTGAAAGCACACTTGACATGTTGAAGAAGTTCTGGGCTCTGAGGGTTTATCCTAGTCTGGGTTGAAAAGGTCATTCCTATTGTCTGAATCCTTGTAATTCCAGATCATTTTTAGCAGTGAGACTGTTATTGGGTTTTGTCCAGAATAAAACACTGTTTTCCTGTTGCACAGTGTGATATCAGAAGTTGCCTCAGTAACTGTAATTATGAATAATAAGTTTTAGCACTTTTTAATGGAGATTCCCATATATCCTATGCATTAATTAAGCATCAGACACCTCTGTATCTCAGGTTATCACTAGCAGATGAAAAAATTGAAGTAGTGAGGCCTAGATTCACCCTTCTTAATTGTCAATGCAATCATTTAAGTTAAAAACATAGGCATCTGTTACAGACAGTGGAGGGGACTGGGTTGTTCCAGAAGGTGATTCAATCCTTAACTGGCCTGAACTGCAGTTAGGTGCTTCAAAAGTTACACAGGATGAAATTGGGCACTAAAGATTAAGTCACTTAACTATCCTTTAATTCTCAAAGCACTACAGAAGGTATGCAGCTCACCTAAGAACTGACTTTCAGACAGTTGTAATTGCCTTCCTTTTTCTTCCACAGATCATTCAGACAGAGGAAAGAGATGCAGCTATGGATGGGACAGTCCTATCAAATCTGAGGCTTCCACTCAATATGTCAAGACATATTTTAACAATAGCCTCCCAAACCACAAATTTGCAGAATCTAAAATGACAATACATCTGGTAAGGAAAAGTAAATCCCTGTTTACATCTAAAACTAATACCTAAGCAGCAAAAATAATTTTTAAAAGGTCTTTTTAATTATTCTCCATAGTAACCTTTTCTTTTAGGATCACCATATGTACCCCATTACCCAGTGATCTCACTTTAAATTTGTATGGCACATTAGGGCCTTATTGTTCTGGATTGCAAAGGGATGCATTAAAATGCCACACATTTTGCTATTTATGTTTCTTTGGCAATTAAAAAAAAACCAACACACCATGCCATTAAAAGTGATTAGTACTAAGGTCACCTTTTCATTTTAAGAAACAGAATAAAAGGCTCCAAAAGCTAATAAAATAGAGCACAGAAGTGTCACTGGATAGAAGTTTGCAGAGAGGAAGCTGCAGAAATTCAGACTTGTTTGCTGCTGACATCATAACATGAATTAAATGATCAGTTACTACGGCAATATCAGAAATACTGTCATCTGTTTGTCATTAGGTGCCTTCATCTTCCACTTAGTTTGCAATTATAGGCTTTAATATCTGACATTAGCTAGGATTTTGGTCAATCTATACAACACCAATACTTGAAGATAAGGTCTCTGGGTTAATTAGCTGGAAATCATTCCTGGAAGTTCCAGCTAATCAAATTTGTACATGCAATCCAGTGAGTATATTGCCACAGTAAGTTTTAGAACAGATGTCTGATGCTGTAGGAGCCTCTTTATAGTAGAATTTAAATCCCCCTTGTTCAGTAATGACATAGGTTATTAAAACACACTTTTTTGGGTGACCTAATTAAAGCATTCTATCAAAACCCATCAAAACAGCCACCCTTCCACTGATGAGGTTTTTCAACCTCTAAATGCAACCCTGATGAAGGCACAGCATGAAGAATGGATAAAACTATGATATCTGCTGAGAAATTAGGCTTAAGCACTTGTTAATAAAGGCAAATAGGATTTCACACACCAACATGTAAACTTCGTAAGTGTGGATTCTCTTTTATTGCCTTTTGCAGCAGGTAAAGTAGACTGTTATAATTATCACCCTGGTATTACTCTTTAACTCAGTGTTAAGACTTTTTAGTGATGGGAAGCCTAGGAGTTAGACCATGGGCTCTTACTAACCTAGCTGCCTGTCTCCTGGGTAAGCTACGATTCCCCACAGCCCTGTCAGACATCTGTTAAACATGGTCTCAGTCTTTCTGTAGTTAGAGAGTGCAGTTTCTGGGTTCTGAATGCTGCTACTCAATGGAAGATTCACTACACATCTGGTAGCAGCAGTAAGGTTTACTCTGTCCTCTCAGATTTGGATATATTGCCCATTGAGATTAAAAAGGATTCTTTTCACAACGCTTAAATAGAAGAGATCCTAGTCAATCCCGAAAGGTCAGTCTGAGTTGTCATCCAGACTCTGCCTTTCAGACTGTTTTCTGAAGGTGTCTTTTCTTTAGTTGATCGTCATTGTTAGCAAGCCTAAAAGAAACTGTGGTGCTTACTTTACCTTTTGCATAACATTTGCCAAATAGAAAAACCCGATTCACAAAAATCTGTGAAAAATTATTTGAAAATTAATTTAGACTAAAGTCCTGCAATTTTGAAATATTCTTTTTTTTTTAACACCAACTGGAGAATTGTCAGATTTTATTCATTTTTCTTTCCCATACTTTACCTCTTCACTATTACCTTTCTTTGTGGAAAAAAACAGAAAAAAATAAAAATAAATAATTACTTTGACTGTAAACAAAAGAAGCAAAATTGCAAAACTCCAGTTCATGCAATGGATCTTACTTGATACAATTATATAAGGGATTTACCTCTGACTGTAGCTATCACTGAATAGCTTTTGATCTGTGTCTTTCTTTCCCAACCCCATGCCTAAATTAGATAAGGAAAATGAGTATTTCAGTGGGGAATAAAGCTTTTTCAAGTCCTACAACTAAAAACTTTTTAAACCTTTTAATAATACTTGCACTACACCAGGTAAATCTCAGTTAAGCATACATTGTAGCTCTGAAATTTATCCACTCCATCTGAAAGATGTGTCGGAAACTGAGAAACAAAAGATAAATTAGTGATGGAAAAAAAAAAAGTTACATTATTCTTTTCTCAGATAATCTACTCTGTTCTTACTCACTTCAGAGATCTCAGAATAATCTTCCAGTACTTCCTTCTTTCCTTCTGTGATCCTGAGGCTAAATAGTTGTTAGCATGTTATTCTCGTACTATGATAGGAACCAGATCTATTTGGAGCCTTGAAAAGTACACCAACAATGAACCTCTGTAATTGAAATGCTAATCAACTTTAAAAGCATCTCATTTTAAATAAAATTAAAGAGAAAAACAATTCATTTAATCTGAAAATTATATCAGAACAGGAATGAACAAAACCTACATTTTGTTTTTGAGATAGGTGATCATTTTTACTGAGTTTATATTCATCACTGAGCCAAAAAAGTTGAACTGATTTGCACACAAAAAGAAACAGAACTGATGTGGCTGCACCTGTATCTTACATTAGGTGAACAGAGAGCAACTGAACAGATTGTGCATGAGATGCATGTTTCTAAGATACTGTCGTCTTGTTTAAACTCTTCTATGACATTTTGTATAGGTAATTAGTAAACTGCTACATCAATTGTAAGCTAGGTAACATCTCATTTAGAATTTTGTAAACAAGTTCCAGGTTAAAAATATTTATTCTGTATATATTCATTCTTTCTACAAGCTGGCTTCTCTTCTGACATAGTTTTTTAACAGCTCCTTGTAAAACAGCAATGTAAAGCTCAAGAGCCATTCAAAATGCCCACTGGCAAGAAGTGTCTCTTTCTAACATCAGATTTACATTAGACTTGAAAATTGTTTTGAGGGCATCTTTGTTTGTTTGGGGTTTTGTTTGCTTTGTTTTATGGAGAGGCAATATTACCAGTTTGTAGTATAAATTAATAGAGCAGACCTTCAGGACCCAGACAGCATTCCCATTCTTGACTAATGGGAAAAATGCCAGCTAGAAAAAAGAAAATGAATATTTTGTCCACTGTGTGCAAACTGAGTCCCTTTATACCTTTGGTTAGTTCATAACACATTAAAAAATAATAATAATTTTTACAAAAGGTTGGTTTTGGAGGGAATTGTAATTCCAACACTTTGCAAATTCATTTTAGAGCTACACAACTACCTACAGTGTGCTGTATGACACACCAAATAAATAGATAAACAAGGTTGCCTGATCCTTGTGCATGCTATCTTAGTGGTTTTGAAAATAAGGCAGTATAATATGAGCAAAGCACTCTTGGGCAATAATGCATAATGGAGGTTATGTCTGACATCACCAATTGTATCTGACACATGCACCCAAGAGCGAACAAGCCAAGTAGCATGTAGTTCATTTGCAAAGCCCTCCAAAGGAGATGATTGTTTTCTCTGATGTCTTCCCTTATGTTTTTAGGAAAATGAATTGGACGTCCCCATGTTCTGAGCAAGCAACACAGAAAATGCACCAAGAGAAAAATATTGCTGCACAGATATAAAAAATAATAAAGTATGTGATGATTATATCCATGCGCAACAGTAAGAAAATAAAATCTTTTTAAAAACTTTCAGTAAAATTTTAAGCTATTGACGTTTTGGTCACTACTTTACTCTTGCCCTTTAACCCAGGCATTATTTGTATAGTTCATTAAATAGTATAAGCTATTTTTTTGTTATATACTTGTTTATCACTCTCAAAACTAACTTTCCCAAATAATTGTTTTGAAGGATGATACATCTTATTAGCACACGCTTTGACAAAGCTGAATTTTACAATTTAAGAAAAGAAAAAGTATGAAGTTTAAACTACAGGCTCATTTTCTTCACCTACCTTCAGTGAGCAACCTTTAGGCATTTATGGACAGAAATGGGAAGTAGAAGACATGGCATCTCAAAATTTATCCTCTGGAAACTCTGACCATACTATAGTCTCATGAAAAAGCTTTGTAAACATCAGAAACTGATTCTTCCTGGGCAAGACCTTTTTTCACTTTTTAAATTTAACATTTGGAAAACTAGTCAGTGTGAAGAGAAAACAAATACTAATACCAGTGTCCAGATCTTGTGTAGCTTAAAGGACATAGTCCAGGCTCTAAATATAAGTTCTTGAGTCCTGATAACCCTAAAAATTGAATACTAAGCATCGAACTTTGTTGTGTTTTAGGGCTGATGCATTTGCTTACCTACATGCTCTCCAAGTAGCACAGCTGCAAACACTCTTAAGGTGGAAACATCAGGTTAATGTTAGTAATATTCAGTGCATCTCCTTCAACCTTATTCAAACAACTTCTATCATGTCTGTTAAAACTAGTGTGACTAATATGTAATCCATGTAATCATTGACAGCACTGGAAATAGATTACCAAATAGAATTCAGATTATTCTGAGAGTTCAGAAAAAGCCACAATGTAGAATGGAAAAGTTGATCTATGAGTATGCTTTTAGAAGCTATTTATATACTCAATAACATAGGTGTAAGTTTTCTGTGGGAAATTATTTGGATATTTAGTTGTAGGGACATCTGAAACCTTTAGACTCTCTGTTTTCAATTTTTGGTTGTTTTTATTCTTTTTCTTTCCTCTCTTTTTTTGAATATTTGTTACTAAGAAATAATAATCTAATAATTAATAATTATTAGCAATATAGGTCCCAATTAAAAAAAAAATTGTTGAAACTGAAAGAGAAGATCATTATCAGTGAATTCACTAACTCTTGAAAGCATGAAAAAGTTTTGAAGTGTCCTGTATTCACACTTTGATATGCTTAACTTTAGCTTCTCAGTTCAAAACAAATTTTAGCTTTGAAATTTAAAACAGTACAATAGATTACAAAAAATGTTTTTGTAGCATTTTCTGGAGTTCTTTCTCTTTCATTTTTTTTCCTTTTTTTTTTTTTTTTGTCCTAGTTAGAACCTTTTATGACCATCCTTGAGTCTCATTGAGGGATGTAAATGGCCATAGGAGACATGAAGTACTTGGGGAACCCACTTCAAGGTCTCTAATTAATACCTTACGTTTTAAAGCTCTGTTAGCAGAACAGCATGGTTTGATAATGGTTAATAATTATATGAAAAATTAGTTTCCCTATCCTGTAAAATGAGTTCAAAGGTTTCTATCACTAGTGAACAGAGTCTTGAGACGGATTTTTATAAGCATTTTGCACATATATATGTGGGGAAAAAAATACAGAGCAAAACCTACTCTAGCTATTTAGTTGTATATGTTTGTAAAATGTTTGTATGATGCACAAAATCTGTTTATCTAGGTGCAGAATGACCATTCCCCATACTTGTTCTTAAGTTTTGCAGATTATGCATGAGAAAAGGTTTGCAATTAAGTTTTTAGGCCCTCTTCCCTGATGTTATTAATTCAAGTTGGTTGAGAAGCACACAGTGCATCTCTTATTTCTCTGTCCACATTACAAATTATCTGTATAGCACCTGTGTGCAAGCTTGTGCATATGTATCTATCTGCTGATACACACCCACATAACACGCGCCGTGCACTACATAAATTACTAATAAATAGTAGGTCAGATTCACCAATAAATTCCAGCTGCTTTGTACTGCTTCATCCAATATAAACCAGCTGTATGCAAGTCTCATCTGGCTGATTCAGATGGATTTACAGCTACTTTGGCATGGTGACACCACACAAATCAGTCCATGTATATTGATGAGACTTGGCCAATACCTCCTCTGAAATTGCCCAAATGCATAAGAAAATCTAACCTTTCAACAATTTTTTTAAACATCCACCTTAAAAATCAGAATCTGAAGAGATAAGGTCATATTAGTGAAGATAGCCAGTAAAGGTTATCCATTTCAATAGTACATCTGTAAGAAGTTAAAGTATACTGCAGCAATTAAACTCATGAATACAGGTCAGCACTCTAATCCCATGTCTAGTTTAATCTGATCTACAAAAAGGATAACTTTTAAACATTACAATTTTTCCCAGTGCAAATTCACTGTAAAGCTCAATGTGAAATCAAAATATCTGAAACAGGGATGAAATCCATTTTGTTAGCAAAACAAACTTCATCAGAGACGATCTTGTAAATGATCTGTAGCTTAAAAACATATTTCTGCCTATTCCTGAAAAGGATTTTCGTAAGATCAGAGGCCTATTAAAAAGCAGAAATGTTCAACATCTGTTGCTGTGTTGCATGAAGGCAAGACAAAGATAAATTAATACCATATGTGGAGGAATATGACTGAAAAATCCAGATTTGTTGGAATTTCCCAAAATAGGTTGCCAGGTTTGTATAATAAATAAAATCAAAGATAAAGGTTTTTTTTTTAAATTCTCATCCTGAAAAATTAAGAAATCCCTCAATCAAAAAATAGAAAAGCATGGTTTATATGTAATATAAAATATCTATTACATTTAAGAAAGGGAACTGGTGTGTAAAATAAAAATGCAAGTCTGAAAAGAATCATGTAAAAGAAGTATTTGGGTTGAATGATGTCTTAGAGGAATCAAGACAAAGTAACATAAGAATATTGCTATTTGCCTTTGGCATTTGTATTTTTGTCTAGTTTTGAGAGCCCATAACATTTCAAAGAACTCTTCTGTCAGGAAAGGTTATGTCCTAGGAAGGTTATGTCCTAGGCTATAGCCTGTACATTTTTCTTTTCTTTTGCAGGGGAGTCTACATTCGAGTATTCCCATAAAGAAACAGCCAATTCACATATCATGGCCTCATGCTTACATTACATTTCATGAACCATCAGTTTCCAGGATGTCAACAAAGCAAGATGATGATGTACAAAAAAGTTGTTCAGGTTCCATGCTGCAGTACTTCCTGGCCTTTTTAGACTGCTGATGTGCTGTTTTGTAGATCGCTATCCTTGTAGCTTCACATTATGTTCTGTTGTAGTGCTGCCCTCCAGATATCCTACTTCAAGGATACCTCGGCCATGTATTCTTTCGTAGCTATAGGTTTTTCCTCAAATTGTGTAGTCATTCATTGCCCCTACATTCTCCTAGACAGAGGTCAGAATTCGCTCCAAGATATTTGTGGAGTAGGTTCTACAGTTCATACAGAAGTGGCAATCCCTTTCACTGATAAAGGTAGTTCAGACCTACTTTGTGGCTGATAGAACAATATGAATATCCACTGGCGTTTACTGTAATCCTAAACATAATGCCTAGTTGCTGTCTGGGGTTGCTCTAAGACACAGGAAAAGAGTTTAGCACAAACATTGCAATAGGCTGATATATACATACAGTGGGCATAATGTATTCCTGTAGCTTTGCCATGTTTGTGGCCTGGAAAATTACTACAGGAAAAATCAGAACCAAAACCTCCTCACATTGTATCATGTTTTGCAGAAGAGATGGTTCTCCCTGACTTCTTTCAGCCAGGGAGACTAAACAATCCAACTGAAAATGTTTATAAAATAGAGCAGTAACTAAGATATTGCCAAATTAAGAGAAAAGCCCAAGATGTTTTAATAAGTTTAATTGATTTTGAAATTTGACGATATTCTAGGGAAGGAGAAAGAATGTTTGGCTCTTAAAAAGCATAGTTAATGCATAAGTATCCTCTTACTAAAATGGTGTTCAAAAGCCAAAGTTCATATAGAAAAAAAAACCAAACCAACCACCATCCTCTGATGTTGCTAACAGTCCCATGAAGTCACTGCCACTCTGTTCCAGCTTGACAAGTAAAGCTAAGTGGTTTTCACGGCGTATTTGTTTTCAAGCAGTATTGCTTACAGGCCAGGGAAGAATGGAGATCACTGCTCTAGACTGTACCTTGAGACTCCTGTAGGGCAAGTCTAAGCATCTTCACCAGAAATAGGGATAATAAATCTCAGTCAAAAAGACTACTATGTTTCTACCACTTTCCCTTCCCTTTCCTTTTAAACACAAGACCATGAAAAACAACTAAAAATTTCATTAGAGGCAACTGGATTTCAGTCATTTGTGCGGTATAAGATCTGGGGGAGAGGTGAGCTGTATAGTTTAAATGTTTCTCCTTCCTACCACTATACATGTGTCTGATCCATTTGGGTATTTGTCCTGAAGAGTCAGCATATTAACTATTAAGTGAACCTAGAGACTTGTATAATAATTGCGAACAAGAAGAGGTTAGGATAGGGTGAGTAATTAGTGGAAGAGAAGTTCCTGGTGCCTTTCTCATTTATATCAATGTGTATCCACAACAATAAGTATCTTCAGAGGTGTCAATCTGGACTTACTTACATTGATGTATCTGAGAGTGTTATATGAATGAAGTTTTTGAGAACTTGATTAAATCAACTGTTATCAGAGGTTTAAAGAAACACTTGGGAACAGTGTGAACACAGTATTAAAAGAATTCACCTGCAGAGTGAAATAATACATGACTTTACACTGAAAAATTATTCTGAAATTATTTTTTAAAGTCATCAAAATACCACATTGAATTTTCATTTATAGGTGCTAGATGACTTTAATTTCCAATAGTGCAGAATGTAATTGCAAACAAGCTCTAGATTCAGAGCTTGAAGGTCAGACTGGGCCTTCAAAGAAAATTCACATGGTTTGTTTTACTATTAATATATAGGTTTTCAATGAAACCTAAAGTCTCAGTTTGAGGTGGAAGTGCCCTTTATATGACCCTCTCCTTCAGAAAAATGTTCATTTGCAATGCAGTGAAACATATGGTTTTCTGACTTTTGGAAACAATATGGAAAACAAAACTTTCTCCAGTCATATTTTATTTTAATTTTTCAACTTTGGAGATGTGGAAATCTCACAGGCAGTCCCCTTTTGAATTTATGAGGCTGCCTGTATTTCTCTTTTGTGTAGCTGCAAAGTATTTAAAAAGGATATATAAATCAGGAAGAATAAGAAAGGTGGAGAAAATCAGGTTTTATATGCAAAGTACAACATCGAGGTATATAACATCTACTGATAGATCATATAAAGAATTTTTATCAGCATGTGGTGGACTTCAGAAAAGAAAATCTTAAGAAACAGCAAGAGAACTTGATATCATCCAAAGTCAATACTTTGGAAGGCTGTATTATTTTTGTTGAAATTATATTTCATATGTAAATCTTGGTATATTTACAAATTTTTCTCACTGACATCTTTTTCCAATGAAAGTATCGTCTGATTTTAAAACATTAAATTTTCATCAGAAATTTCAGGAAGAAGTAAAATTTAAATCACTTAAGTCAGAATAGCAAAAGATTTAAAACACGCTGATCATTTAAATGTGTATCTTAAATGTACTGTCGATAGAATCCTAATGTTAAAACTGACATCAGCATTAAAAATTTGCCCCTCTATCATACACACTTACAAAAGTAGGATATACGGCAATGTGACTGGAGTGAGCAGTTGGATTCCACTGTGAATCGTTTCCCTATATTTCTAGCTTTTCCACATCTGCAGGCTCCAAACTGCATCTGTTGGCAACTCAGAGCAAAACAGTTGCTTTTCCGATTTAAAAAAGACTATAACTGGTAGAGGGAATGACCCTATTGGCATCACAAGGGCAGTGTTTGGAAAAGTGTATTATTTTATATAAGGGATTAGTTCTTCTTCATTGGTCTGTGCTCCATTGTACTCTTGCAGTTTTGATCTAGCCATCAAGTCCTTGAAAAAATAAAGATGGGAAAAGAAAACCAAAATACTAAATAATCTCTTCTTTCTTTTTAGTGTTAAATTAACAGCAGAAAAAAATAGTGGCAAAACTATTAAGATAATCACAAAATATTGTGATGAGAAGTAAGCCCAAGTGCTTACTAACAAGGGAATCTCTAAATATATAATCATGTACACAGTGCACATATACTGACCACTCTCTAGTAATAAGAGCATAGAACCAATCAAGAGATTGATTTCAATAACTTCCCATTTCAGTGAAGGCACAAACCCTGCCCTTCAGCTGGGCAAAAGCAGCAGCATTGGATATCATACTGCTTTTGCATACATGGGTGTCACAACGTATGCTGGTAGATCACCTTTACCCACAATTAAATAGCTGCAAAGCACCTAATCTCACTGTACAGAAGGCAGCCATTAATGCCTAACCTTCATTACCCAGGATAACTATCTCCTTTCCTGACAGAGTTTATATGTGACAACTCATTCACCTGAGTTCCATTCATTCTCTCACAGCTAGCATTCAAGTCACAGTACTTGAAGCTGAGTTGACTCCTATGAATGATCTATAGATGGTTTGAATTCCTGCCAAAGATAATACATCTACTGAGGAAAGGAGGGGGAAAAAAAAAGGCAATAAAAGAATAAGCTTTATGGGAAGAGCAGCCTCTTTTCCCATAAATGATGAATCAATCCATTATATTTGTGATAATCAATGCCATGGATCCTATTCATGTCAAGGTAAAAAAAAAAAACTTGGTAAAGAGGCAAATCATTATTAATTCATTCATTGCAATAACATTAATCATGATGAGCTAATGTGATATTAATGTGGCTGTAATATGTACTTCCATAGGAATTTCACTGTAATATAGGAATTAACTAATGTACCATGGTTTTAAAGAGTGACGTAAATTGATAAATAACACTGAAAAGCTTTTTAAATAGGGGCAGGCATGAATCTACTGACATGCTACCTTCTGGTGGAGACGGGAGGGTGCCCACATCCCACTCCCATGCCCACACTTGCAGGTAGGCTAACTCTCTGCTTTGCATTTTCCATGAGTTATTGCCTACAGCAACAGCCAGTCAGCTTTTCATCATTGCGGTCCTGTTCCAGGAAATATTGATGTGGGAGATTAGTAGTTCTGGGAATGGAATCAAAGCTGTGACGATGCTTACTGGTGTCTAGGAGGAGTCTGGGAGTCATGTGTGCACTCAGTGTTCGGAACACTCTTGCACACAGAGGAAGAGGACCGCTTCACAGATATGCCTCCCATGAGAACCTTCAAAACTGACTTCTGCCATATTCTTATGTTATGGGTAATAATTCAAAGCAGACACATTCTATGTGACCAGTTCTTGAATGGGGATGATATGGCATGGGAACTGCATTAGACAATAGTAAAGGACCTTCTCCTTACAGAGTCCTTCCCACTCAACACAACACTAAATTTGACGAGGTATTGCTGAGGTTGTCACCAGTGCTGAGTACCAAACCTTAATGGACAGCAGTCAAATGGAGGAAAACTAAAATATGAGAATGCATAAGAAAAACAATGAAACAAAAATAGTAAACCACCTTTATACTTAAAGCACTGTGTAGATCCACTGCATCTCTAATCTCACCTAACATTTATGTTCCACAGAAAGTTGTAAAACTCTTAAGATGATGATGATAATCCCACTTTGAACAGTAAATTGGACTAAACCTCCAGAAGTTCCTTTCAATCAACATTTTCATGAGTATATGATTCAAATCACCAGTAGAAAAAAGGTATAATATTCTAGTATAATCTACTAGATTTTTTCCCTGAAGTATTACCTGCACATTACCAGATATACTAAATGTGTTTAGGGTATAATTAGTATTTTTCCAAGCAATAAATACTGCTGTTATGCTGAAAATGCTCTATGTTTCATTAAAAAAATTCTTTATTTCAATGTGTGGGTTTAATAAATTTAATCTTCCAGAGATATCCATTATCAAAGCATTTCAGTGTTAGAAATTGTTATTTCTGTAACTATACTTGGAAGCTGAAAACAGGTAAGTTACTTTGTTTCTAAATATCCCATATTTATGCCTCCTTTGAATGAACAATTTTCAGTGTGGTAATGAGTCTGTATTTTTGCAGCATACTTTGTATCTTTGGTTCTGCCGTTCTGGATTCTTGGTTCATATTTGTAGACACCTTACATATACAGAGCATCAATGCTGAACCCATTTTTCTGTAGGATATTAATATTAATATTTGTTGTCTACAGCAAAATCAGTTGTAGACTTTCATCTGAAATATTTTCACAGCAAACTAATATAAAGTATATTTAGTATGAACTTCCAAACTTTGCTTCTGACAAATTGTTCCTCCATTCAACGCAGCAGCAATGCAGTTTGGTCTGCTTGGGTAACTGGAAGTGAAAATTGTTGCATTTTAAAAAATATTTTAGAAATTCTCTTTGCCATGCTGTACCTCAGGATCATTTTTCAGGCCTCCGGATGCTTTTCTACTCTTTAAAATCCAATTATATACACAAATATCCAGAAATTTTTTAGCTGATGTTGGGAGGGCAAGGGGGAAACAACAGTTCCACGAGGTTAAAAGTCATGAATATAGTTTGGAACCACCAACAATATTTGTATCCAATACTGTAGCCTATTACCATGAGAAATTCTTCATACTATACTTTTAATCAGCAGAACTATTCAGTGTGTACAGGAATTCTGTACCTTGGCTTATCATAAAAGTGGGCAGTTAAAGCTTCCTGACTTTCATCTTTTGTCTATCTTGCTAGGTGACTGATAACCCTCAGGGAAAGCACACTTTTTATAAGTGCGTAATACAGCAGGACCTAGATCATTGTTTACTGAGATTGTATCAAATGGTCATAAGCAATTATTTGAAAGGAATTTTCTCAGTGGATGAGAGTTGTGATAAACTGGAAACATTAACATTTGTGTTAAGACCACAGACAAAATCTATTCATTGTATTATTTGGATCACCAAAGAAATCCCACAATGTTCTCTATTACAGAAATGCCTTTTGAAGGTATTTTTGTTTAAAATCTTTGGTATATGATCACAAAGGATTTTGTCTGAAGATCATGACTGAACTGCTATTTTCACCAAGCTTCTGAATGGTTTTGTAGCAACAGAGAAAATTATACACCTGAAGGTAAAGGGGCACAGTGGACATGGGGTAAAATTTGGCTATAGTCTTAAGTATTCTTTTAACTTCAAGAAATATCGCTTTCATATGCTTGTGATATTAATTTAAAATTATTTTTATTTATTCTATTACAAACCAGGAAAAATACCCCCAGTATTTTAAAAAATATTCCGTATTAATCAGGGGTTATTTAAGTTGACAGAATTAGCTTGAATTAAATCATCAATATTATAATATTGATTTTATTTCAGTTACCTGACTATTCCCCTTATTCTTTTAAAACCATGACAGGCACATCAAGATAATAAAAACAATGGAGCACTTATTGTTCTTTCGCCTCAATTGTTTTAATTTGAAGTCTTTTAACAATAGGCATGGTTTTCAGTCCGTTTCTGACTGCAATGGAGTCAGAACAGTGGCTGCAATTGGAAAAAAAGAAATGGAGACTAAAGTGAACTTCAGTAACTGTTATTCTCATAATAAATCACAGGCATCTTATATCTTAACCATGTCTTGAATTTTCTTAGCAAATGTATGGGGAATTCACTTTTTTTTTTGAGAAACCAGACCAAAATGTAACATTCCTGAAACCACTCAGTAAGCCTCCAAATCTCTTGATGATACCCAGAAACATGGTGTTTCTTGGTTTGTTTTGTTTTTAGAAATGGAAAAATAATTATACAATATATTGTGCTAATAAATCAAAAAAGGCGCTTGAAATAATCTCATAAAATGTTATGGCTTAAATAATGCCCTTCATCAGTATTCTTTGTTTAACATTTTATGTTTATTGATAAATGAAGATGCATTTAAATAATTCAAACAAAACATTAGCTGCAAGCAAGGAATTAATAATTGATAGGACTGGAAGGGCTTTTTTTCACTTGGGAAATAGATAATATTAGCTTAATGTGGGGTTGTAGGAACAGAGGAAATGTAATGGATCTGCCTGCTTTAAACTGATGATGGTTATTGTGGTCTGAAAGTTGCTACAAAGGCAAAAGCAGGACAGCTCTGTAACTGCAATAGATTTCACTCATAGGAGCTGACAATGCAAATTGTGGTTTGATATGCCAGATTTATACATGGGAGGGGATCTAATAAACTTTACATATGCTAAAGGAAAAAAAATGCTATTAAACTTAAGTCTGAAAATTTTAAAAGGACAAAAACACAACAGTTATGGTGTCTAAAAATATTTGGATATTTTTTCCCTCAGTCTCCTCTTTTATGAACATCTTCTTCCATAGTTTTATTTAAGTCAGGGAACCATTACTAAGGATACTGTAACAAGGAAGCCAATGCATTCTTGAGGATTCTCAGAGGAAGACCATTTAGTCGAGAAACACTCATCGTAAGGTTTTATTTAGATTTGCCTGTAAAGAAGCCAAACTCTTCCAGCTGTGCATTTGAACATGCGAGTCTCTTCTGTGGAGATGTAGAAAAACAGATTTGTCAGGTCCTCTTTTAGGAGGGAAATTTCTGTTGGTGATCCTCAGGTTGTGTCTGGTGATAGCAAAACCCACCGAATTACTCTGAAATCAGTTGTGCAACTCCCGTTTCCATTTGCTTTTGTAGATACTAGATTCATAGTGATCTGAAAGTCTACCAAATGACATTTTCATTTCTGTATGGTATTTATGAATCTACAATCCAGATATGCATACTACACTCTAGCAGCTAGAAATTTGCATTTGCACATATAACCAACATTTGTCTTTATTAGTTTGATATGCAGGACAATATTTAAAATAAATAAAATAAAATAAAAATACTGTACCATAAATCTATAATAGTTTCATAGATGTTATTTGTCCAACAGCATAAGATTATAATCAGGTATTTTACTACACAATTAGAAAATTAATGTTCTTCTAATCAAAGATCTTTTAGACAGTCATACACAAGAATACCAAAACCTGTAATCTGATCTGAAAACCAATAGCATTTTGCACGTGTTAAAATTAAGTTCAAAAGACCATAACCTTATCGTACTTGACCCAGACTATTAGAAATCACGCTGTTATGATATCAGGGGGTTTTACTTAAAGATAGTGCTAGAATAGCCAAACACTTCTAATAAAAACATTAAATAGAACACTCTTCATTACTATAATTGGTTGTATCTTGTGTCATCACTTATGAAAAATGAGTGTGCCATATTACTGAAAATGAACAGTTGTGTTTTCTACCTATTTTCCACAGGGGTAAATGGTTATAAAGGGATCAAGGCAGTGAAGAATCAAGTTCTCTATCTCTAGTGATGTGTGCCAAGTTCATACCTGAGCATCTCCCAGAATAGGTTTTCTTAAGCAGACAGATTGTAAGGCAGCACAAAATTGATTTCAGAAATGCAAATGGGAGAAAGCAGCTTTGTTTTCCAGCCATTGCAACACTCGACATGACATTTAGATAGACTTGCTTGCATTGACAGTAGGCGCATATGTCTACTATTTTGTTTTAAAATATATGTATTGCTTTTAATAACATTACAGCTGTTCACAAAATGACGCCTCTAGACAGAAGCACTACAATGAAAAGAAAGTATCAACAGAAGGACTGTATCTGCATGCAACTCTTACAATTGCCAAGAAATGAAGATATAACATATGGTCAGTTTGTAAAGGTGAGCTGAACAAAAAACAAGCAGCAACCTAGCCAATTTTTGTCATTTGAATTCTCCTGTTCAAAACCCAATTTTGTTTCATATGACTCCTGCTAATTCGAACAATATATTTATTAAAATATGAAACAGCCAGCCTGCAACTGGGAAAACAATTTAAAAATAAATTCATGGAAGGATATGTTGCCAATTTTTCACTTGTCTAGAGCTATCCTTTAAAAATTAATGTATAATTTTGCAGCAGAAGAATCGAATGCTATTAACAGCTTGCTAGTGTGAAGAGAGGAAGTTGTAACTTATATTAAATATCCCACTGTTGATATGCCTATGAATGTCTTCCCTTGATTTATCTGTTTATTGAACTGCCTTGGAAGGGCCACTCCTCATAGGAATGCATGGGGGAATGTTAACATAACCCAAGTCTCTTTGATAATCTTTCTGGACATCACCCAGAAAATGACAAGATTTAGGAAAAAAGTGATAAGCTTGGAAATGTTTAATTTCCCACTGTAACAATTTATAGACTCTGTAGGGAAAGTGTGGACTCCAGACAAGCTGCTGTTTTAGGCAACACTACTGCTTTTGTACCTGAATAGCCAGCAAAAATTCAGAGTTGTGTGGGTTTTTTACAACAACAGAAAAAAAAATCAGATCCTTGGTATAATTCTGTTTACTGATAATGAACATATACATCTCTGGCTCCCTGAGTGCCTGAGGAAAACAATGGAAAGGAAGCTTTTTTTGTTTACAGCAGTATATCCCAAGCTACTCTTTCCTTTCTTTTTTGCTATTTCAGGTCTTTTTGCAGATGCATTCTACAGCCCCTTTTGTGCATGGTATTTTCTCAACATTTCCTCTCTGATTGTCTAATTTTCAATCTCCCACTTGTCCAAAAAGCCAGAAACCTTTACAAACAGTAGCCTACACTTATATATGTGTTGTTTGGGATTATGAAATATGCCTGTGCTTAGAATAGAAGACATCACTTTTCCAACTCCCTCGTTTAAGACTTTTAATTGTTATTTAAACTATGCCACACAGAGAAGTTACAGTTATTTGCTTTATTTCCAATGCATTTCAGCTCTGACCTTACCAAGGCTATTTATAATGTGGGCAACAACGTATTGCAAGAGTTAGGGTGTTCCTTAGCAAGACCCAGCTGTTATTTGGCCAGCACAGTTGGCTTAAATAACTCCTTCTGTCTTCATTGCACCTGAATTCAGTCTTCTCAGTTTCTGTAACCCAGAAGGCTGAATGATAAAAACAATAAGGAATGAAGAAAAAGAAGCAAAAAAGGAAAGAAAAAAGAAGTTATGTATATAACTTTTAATCAGGATTAATTCTTCTCTGATTTATGTCTTGTATCCATATTAACTGTCTGCAGAGGATTTCTTCTTAAGTATACTAGAAGTACTGAGGAAGCATTTAGGCCCATGCTGTGATAAAGAACTGGAAGAACTGCACATCCTAGTTTCCTAGCAAAACTGTTGCAGCCAGTACCGTCTGTACAAGTAACTTGAGCAGAAGTGTTACCTTATCACATTAAACTGGAAATAAATCTATCAGGCAGCAAAAATAATTGTCACTGCAACTCTGACATAGTCCTGATGAAAGATGAGAACCTGTGAGAGAGAGAAAAAAATACCGGTCTGCATCTCAAAGCAGCTACCTACTTTCCAGGAACAATACAATGGCTGTGGCAGGGGCTTCTGCCCCAGCTCTTGTAGCTATTTCAGACTCCAGAGCCAATGCCCATGTAAAGCTCCAGGTCATCGCACTAGCTGCTGGTCAGAGGAAGAATAAGATTTGTTAAGACTGATAACATTTGCATCTGGGTCAATAGGACAGAGCCACAGGAGGGCTGAGAAAAGATCAGCACTCACTAATTAGGACAGTGCTCAGCTGTCCCCACCTAAGAAGCATCTTTTGGTTTAGGATAGATGTTATGGGGAATATTAAACAAAATATCCAGCAGTGCAATTTTTTGGTTGATCAGGTAGCCACCACTTGTTCAGCTAGTTCTGCAGGGGAATCAAGTACCACGCCAGCTCCCCTACACACACTGAAGAGAGTACAATGAGACCCTCTCTTAAAACCTTTCTAGAAGAAAGCTTCAGTTTAACTGACTGCTTTCATGCCTATAGGCTGAAGGAGTTTGCATCTGCACTTCTAAATTCCAAATACTAAACTGAACCCATGGTACTGTCAGTCTATTTTCTGAGAAGAATGTGATGTCTGGAGTCCGCTGCATAGCCATTGTAAGCATAGCTCATGTTAACCCACAGTAACACCACTTTCCAACCCATCCACCCAAATACAGTCACTGAAGTCAATGTACATCTGGTAATTAGGGGGATGAAGAGTCAGCCCTTTCTCTTTATGATAACAGGAAAAATAGCTCATGTAACTTAACACTGTACATTGATCCTTTCTTGATCAAGGGAAAAAGATTTTGCAGAGACATCAGATCATCAGGAAAAGAGGCGAGTGTATATTGCTATACAGCTTTGATAAGACAGTCCCTTGTGCATTAGATTCTGTTCTAATCACTTCAGTGCTCCAAAATATAGACAAATAAAAGTGAGTGGAGTGCAAGCTAAAGAAATAAAAGTAATATTGAGAGCTGTAAGCTCAATTTAAGAAAAGCTGGATGAAAAAATATATTACTTCGAGTGAGGATGAAGTGATAACATGATAATGATCTTTCCATTTCTAAAGATTGTTTGGGTTGAAAAAAAAAATATTGGTGAAGTTGAAAGGCTGTAAGAGAAAAAGATTAAAAATTTTAGTAAAGGTAAATTTTTGCTGAATATCAGAAAAGACTTGCTTAGCTTTCCATAGGCTATGAAATTCTCATGGGAAATGGAGAAAGTCTGGGACGTTTTAGAACAAACCTGAATAAAGCATAGGAAGATTTACTGCAGTGCTGCAGGTGTGACCATCTTTTAGGTCTAATTCCTTTTTTTTGTGTGTGTGTGTGTTACAAAACATCCTTTTGGGTATCCAAGTTATAGTGGGCACATGCAACTTGAGATATTTTATGGTAGCTTTATATAGTTGTTTCCTTAGTCTTATTTACTTTTTTTTTTTTTAAACTTCTCCTAGCATGTACTTTTTGACTACAAATTTTTCTATTGGAATTTCAGTTCTGGAAAAATGAAAGGACATAAAAATTATTTAATATTCATTTTAAAAAAGAAAGAGTTGAAAGGTATTCTTGATAAAGATGATGATTTGTTGGAATGGAATATTTTGATATCACATTTTGAAATTATTTTCCATTTATGCTAGTCAGTTTAAACTTAAATAAATCTCAGTAGAGATGAAAGATTTCAACAGAACATATCATTCTGAAAAATCAAAACTGATTTTTTTTTTCCTCTGAATTTAGGTTTAAAGATACTTTGAGTTCTATTCTTTACATTCTGTAATTTAAGCCCTACTCCTGAACTTGTAAAACTTCCCAGGAAACAAAATAAACAGCTCCTCTTTAACTTACTGGAAACATACTTAATTCTTCTACTTCACAAGGTGCTGTTTCTTTAATACTGGCTTCAAGGTATTTAGAGGCTTCCCAAGACACTCAGTGTCGCTTCCTGATTTTGAAAGAATGTTCTGCTTCTCTGGTCTGCCTCCTTTCCAGCACCGAATAATGATAAACAGATTTTGTAAAAATCTTTTCACTGATGTTTAAATTGAGGAACAAAATTCAGAGAGAGATAAGGTATCACTTTTCACCAAACATGTTACTCTAGCTTTATATCCTACATCTTGATTTGATGCAATGTTTATAACAACACGTTTTATGTATAATGCCATGAAGTGATGACAATCTGCTCTACTGTCATGGTGTGATGTTGAATTAATAGGGAACAAGGTGAGGGCAGAGCAAGCAATCATTGTATGTGTTAACTTCATGATTAACCATTGGGTTCTTAATAAAGTCTTACTCTACAGAACAGACTGCCAAATATTTTTGTCACTTCTACAATATTTTGTCAAGATATATGACCTCGAAAGTCACCTTTAAAGTTTTCTTAATATTTCATGCAACTGAGACTAATGCAGCTTTTATGAACTTCAGTGAGAACACACCTGATGCATAAAATAATCACTAATAGAGACTGGAATTCCTAAAAATAGATTGTATACAGTGAAGCATGTTGCAAGAGAATGCACTTCATTTCTTTCAATTTAACTAAACTTAGTGCATGATATTTATTAATTATGCTAGAATGTTTTTCCTTAAATAGAAATAGAATAATTGGTGCATACCATTTCCATCACAGTTTGTGAAATCTGTTTGGCAGATTACCGAGCTCAAAAGCACTTACTCAGTTTCAAGATCATCAACCACTTACTGCAAAATTATTAGTTGCTTGGCTTGCTGCACTATTTCAATAAGAACATCACACATGCCCTCACTACAGAGAAGACTTGTCATGACAGAAGCTAGTCTGTCCTTCTTACCTCCCAGTGCAACTATTTAGACCTTTTGCAGCCATGGTATGTAAGATGATCATCAGCCATTCTTGCCTACAGACCATACTTTATCTAACAAACTCAGGTTGATTCTCAGTACTTGTTGATATGACTATTGTTTCCATGATAAGGGAATGGTAGTCAAAATTTAGTATCACATTATACTAGGCGATGTAAGGGAGCACAGCAAACAAAAAGATTCCTGCTCCATGAAGCTTACACTCCAGGTATAAACAAGAGACAGCAAGCAGAGTATGAACAAATAGTAATACTGGTTGTTTAACAGTTAATCATCCCAACAACAACAACTTTTCTTAAAATTTTTAGACAGCATAATAAAATAAAGTTTAAAGGATGTGTTCAGAGTAGATGGTAAAATAAGTTCACAGACATTGTTCTCAAGTATGGAGAGTAGCAAAAAAGAAAGAAAGAAGGTGCCTACTTCAAATTTAACTAAATAAGAAATGAAGCTCTGAAGAGGAGGTTAGCTAGAAGCAGGTATTAATATATTGACAGTAGTTCAAGATGATAGGGTGGGGTTAGACTACGAAGGATCTGAAGAATGAGGTAGGAAAAAAAAGAGTCTTCTCTCTTCTCCACCTATATGGCCATGCTCAATGGGAAAAAGGTTTGGGCAGGGCTCTTTTATATAGCATCAAGAAAATTTTGCCTGCTCATTCCACCTGAATTTGGCTAGAAGATTTGATGAGGTAGTAGTGAATGAAAGCACTCACCCCTCAAAAAGGAGCAAGCAATAACTAACCCAGATGTTCAATGCAGAATTGAAATCCATGTTTGGGCAGACTGTCAGAGGTCAGGGTTATCAACAGTAACACAGTGTAATGACATTACAAGCCTTCACTTTCAGACATTTTGCAGATGTCTGTGCCTTAGTTTCTGCATTTGCATCATATGGCTGAGTATAGACTTTGTTAACCAGTATTAGAATTACAGTATCTAGAAAATAAATTATTTCAGATATATTTATTCTCAAGCCTCTCAAGTTTGTTTGTGTTAGCCATAGAAATATCTTATTGCAATAGTAAGGAAACTAATTTTTGTCACATCCCTGCTGCTATGGACCAAAGTTAACCAAATAATTATTGTGCCCCCCCCAAATAAATCCAGCTGAATCTATGCCACTCTGAAAGAAAAGCCAACAGTTATATGTAGAAGCCTACATTTTTAAAGGTTATAAAACATCTGATAAAAGTCAGATTTTCCTGTAGAACTTAAGGGGTTTTTACGTTTATTTTTATAAAGCCTTTATACATCTCTATAGATGTGAGATGCATACTCATATTCTCTAGGACTTTCCCCTGAGAATAAATTTTCTATTCAAGTTCTTATGTTTAGTAAAGGTTATATAGCATAAATTGTAATTAATAATCCACAGCTGCAACAGGAAGTTTAGACTACCATTTCACTACTACCCAAAAGCTTTATTTGTTCAGTTTCAACAGAGTCTAAAAGGTAAGCCTTAATAATAGAAATGCTTCCCTTTTGGCTATCATTCATTCACAAAATACCCTTAGATATTCTACAGCATGCTTACAATGCCTATATGACTTGACTGAATCAAGGCCTCGAAATTCTGACCTGTCAAGTCTGCTGCTCAGCCACTTTCTGTCCAAATTTGATGGCATAAATTCACTAGCATTTCTCTATTACAATTATTTATAGTATTGCAATAGCTGATTGATACTTGCCCCTATTGAGCCACTATGGGTTTGCCTCACCTATTGCTGCTGTTGGCTAGCAGACTGCTGATTTCAGGTGTGAGTAAGCAGGCAACCAACAGAAGAGAGATGAGCAGCTGGGAAACTTTATGGAAACTATGAGACCGTGGGAATCTGAGGGTTATTTATACTGCAGTATGTTCTCTCTGTTTTACTGACAACAGTTAGATGTTGAGTTTCATTGTTTCTGTACAAGTAGGCCAGTTTTCAGCTATCTGGCAAAGATAAACCATGTAAAAGTCTGCAAATAATGTAATTTTTGCTGCTTGAGAAATTGTTTGAGACCTTGTGACATACAAGCTGAGCACTAGTGAGGCTGAGATATCCTGGAACAAGGCAGTCCTGTGGTTGTAAAGGAAAAAAGACTTCATAACAAAAGATATTTGAAATAGGTAAGTTCTATTTATTGAATGATAGTTCATTCAAATACTTCTGTTACAAGTGGAACTGAGGCAGGAAGTACATCTTCCAGAGTGTTGTCTACCAACTAGAATATGGTTTTTGAGGAAGTGGATGGTCAAAATCTCTATTTAGATTCTCAATAATGCTTTCAAAAGTTGGTCAGGACTTGCAATCTCAGACTCTGACCTGAGCTTCCATGCGAAATAAACACAATCTATCTACCTCCCTCTTCACGACTTTCTTTCCCTCCATTTTCTCTTTATTCTAGAAGCTTATAATGATACTGGGACTTGGTTCTAAAATAATAGCCTAAATAACACATCTTCCTCTAATGCAATGAAATGTGCACTTAGTAGACCATGTTGGCGGGAAATAACATCATTATTATAAATCAAATATACCTGGTTGTGTTCTGATGATCAGTTAATCTAAGGTTAATAGTTCTGGTATTAACCAATTGGTCTATTTTGCAAGCAAGACACATTTTTCATCAAAATCCATTCAAATCATTTCAAATTCTCTTTTTTTTTTCTTATTGCATATAAGCATCAACTGCTACTTACTACTACAAGTGCTACTGAAAACAAAAAGCAGCATTAAGAAAATGACAGTCTCCATGGTCCTCTCGCTCCCACAACCCATCTCTGCCTTTCTACCTTCCAGATCTCTTTTTTTTTTAATGCTAAAGAATATATTTATGTGTAAGAGAAAGCCGCAAGAGTAAAAAAGTGCTGTCTGAGAAAACAAAGAACAATTAATGAAGAAATAAAAAATATCTACAATGGAATGCCTGTTATTTGCCCTTAAGTGATAGATTAGGTACAGGAAATCACATTACGGTTTGATGTATGTGTCACTTTAAGAATGATTCTTGGATTGTGGAGGTAGCTTGTGTGTCATATGATGTAAGTACTTTTATTGAGTAGGTAACTATGTAATAGCTAAAAGCCTCATAAATCAGCTAAATGTTCTCCCAATTTATAGAGAATATTTGATCTGAGAACATTACTGTCTGGTGAGCCACTGAGAAAAAGAGAAGACACGAAGAGTGACGGAGATGGATATATTGGTTAATTTTTTTGGATATATAGTATCTGGGGCTGGCTCTTCACTGCTTGCATCTTTTGTACTCATTAACACCTGTGCAAGTGTTATATACTACCAAATTGAAGTTTTCTACTCACTTACTTTAACACTTTTATAGCTGCTTCTCATGGGGGTAGAGTCACACAGAATAAAACAAGGGACAGGTTTTTAATCCAGAGGTCTTTCTCTTTTAAACAACAATAGCAGTTAAGAAATCACATTTAAGGATTGTTTGAAGTATGTAAAATAGTCCAAATTAATCTAGCCATTGTTTTCAGCATTACAGTTAGCCCCATGTTATTAAAGTGAAGAAGTACACTTTTTTCTAATTGCAACTACAGATGACCAATGTTCAGTCTATCTCTGTATATTAATTTTTTTATTGGAACAGTGAAGGACTTTGAAAAACTATATTTATAAGTACATATAACTATATATATATATAAACTATATATAAAAAAGAAGCAATACCATATGGATTCACTTTGATTCTCCTTTACAAGACTCTTTAAGTAGTACTTAATAAATGCATTAAAAGTATTTCATATTTAACAGCATCTGTCACTAGTATAATAATCTGTACACTATGATGAGTCTATGTATTGACTGAAGATGAACTTTTGAACCTGTTGCAACACAAGAAAGCAAAGAAGTGTTATTTATTTGCCATATTGTAGTTATAAAATTAAATAACTTCTATTTGCTGTGGTTACTCAAGAAGAGTTGTTGAACATGCCTCTGATTGCTAAATGGATGCTTCAACATATTTTTGAAATTGTGATTTGTGAGGGCTCTGATGCTCTGAGGTATTGCTTGTTGGATTGTTCACCTATTCATATTTTATACAGCTGAATACCTTCCACTTTAAGTCACATCAGAGGCCTTTAAAAACCTTATTTCACTCAAAGCCATTTTTCATCAGGACAGTATGGAAACAGTGGCAGTATAAAGTTTCTTTTCCTTTTCCTTTCTGGGCCACAGAGGTGGCATATAAGGCACCATTCCCTGGAAAAATAAGCTACTGTAGGATTTATTGTCTGGGTGAAATGTTTAAAATTTCTCCTAATATAAGGATTAAAAGCAATTGTCTTTGCATATATAATCCTTTCTGGATATTTCACAGAATCACAGAATCGTATAGGTTGGAAAAGACCTTTAAGATCATCAAGGCCAACCGTTCACCTAACATTACCAAGTCCACCACTACACCATGTCCCTAAGCACCTCATCCAAACGTCTTTTAAATACCTCCAGGGATGGCGACTCAACCACTTCCCTGGGCAGCCTGTTCCAATGCTTTACAACCCTTTCAGTGAAGTAAAATTTCCTAATATCCAATCTAAACCTCCTCTGGTGCAACTTGAGGCAGTTTCCTCTCGTCCTATCACTTGTTACCTGGGAGAAGAGACCAACCCCCACCTCTCTACAACCTCCTTTCAGGTAGTTGTAGAGAGCAATAAGGTCTCCCCTCAGCCTCTGCTTCTCCAGGCTAAACAACCCCAGTTCCCTCAGCCACTCCTCACAGGACTTGTGCTCCAGACCCTTCACCAGCTTTGTTGCCCTTCTCTGGACACGCTCCAGCACCTCAATGTCTCTCTTGTAGTGAGGGGCCCAAAACTGAACACAGTATTCAAGGTGCGGCCTCACCAGTGCTGAGTACAGGGGCACGATCACTTCCCTAGTCCTGCTGGCCACACTATTTTTGATACAAGCCAGGATGCCATTGGCTTTCTTGGCCACCTGGGCACACTGCTGGCTCATATTCAGCCGGCTGTCAACCAACACTCCCAGGTCCTTCTCTGCTGGGTAGCTTTCCAGCCACTCTTCCCCAAGTCTGTAGCGTTGCATGGGGTTGTTGTGACCCAAGTGCAGGACCTGGCACTTAGCCTTGTTGAACCTCATACAATTGGCCCCAGGCCATCGATCCAGCCTGTCCAGGTCCCTCTGTAGAGCCTTCCTACCCTCAAGCAGATCAACACTCCCACCCAACTTGGGGTCATCTGCAAACTTACTGAGGGTGCACTCCATCCCTTCGTCCAGATCATTGATAAAGATGTTAAACAGGACTGGCCCCAACACAGAGCCCTGGGGGACACCACTTGTGACTGGCCACCAACTGGAGTAAACTCCATTCACTACCACTCTTTGGGCCCAGTCATCCAGCCAGTTCTTTACCCAGCAAAGAGTACACCCGTCCAAGCCATGAGCAGCCAGTTTCTCCAGGAGAATGCTGTGGGAAAGTGTCAAAGGCTTTACTGAAGTCTAGATAGACAACATCCACAGCCTTCCCCTCATCCATTAGGCGGGTCACCTTGTTGTAGAAGGACATCAGGTTGGTCAAGCAGGACCTGCCTTTGCTAAATTCATGCTGGCTGGGCTTGATCCCTTGGTTATCCTCTATGTGCCGTGTGATGGCACTCAAGATGATCTGCTCCATCAGCTTCCCCGGTACCGAGGTCAGGCTCACAGGCCTGTAGTTCCCTGGGTTTGGCCTGCAGTTTTGGCCTGATTCTTTGAATTTTGGGGGGCTAAGAGCAAAAGATTGCCTAACAAGATATTAGGGCACACCACTCCCTGATTAAACAAAGCACTTTCTCAAGTACCTTACATTAAAATGCACAAAATTACTATTACCCCAAAACAGTTAAAAAAAAACCCAACTGGGTAGTTTGATATATCTGTTCATGAACAACATAAGACAAGGAAAAGATACTAATCCTAAGAGAGGTGCTAGAATAGAACTACCCTTTCTTCCTGATCCAGCTCTTCTGGGTTCACAAACTGCTGTTCGTTTTAACTGGTTGGTGCAAAGATCACACAGCATCTAACTCAGCTGTGAGCTAGGTTTGTTTGATCATCAGCAGGCATGCAGTAACACAGGCAGTGTCGCAGAATGCTTCTGTGTTCCTTTACAAACTCTGTCTCTAGGAAGGAATATAGCCTAGTCCTATGAATTAGATCCAGGCTGCTAAAGTGACACTCTGCATCCCACCCCAAGTTGCATTTCTATATGCCATTCCACTTGTATTCTACCTGACCACATGTACTGGCTCTGAATGACACTTAAGTTCAATCTGTACTGGTATATGATCTGCTTAGTAAGGTCTATAAAACACTAACATGGTTAGTAATTCCTGTTGAAGAATGGTCTGGTTCAATTATCCTAATAATTCCTCTTTGACTTTAACCTATCTAGAAAATAGAGATCATGCATTATGTCTTAATTCTAGCTGTCCCTTCTTCAGAGTATAACTCAACTCTTTAAATTCCATTTTTCCTAAGCTTTTTCATTTTAAAATACACCTTCCTAAAGATTCATTTGCAGCCCTATTTAGCTAGCTAGCCAACTCAAACTGCTGTTTCTTTTTTTCTCAAGAAATCTCCTTTGCATGCCAAAACACATGCACATTGAAAACTGAAAAAAATTAAAGCATGACTTCTAAAAGGAAGTCAAGGCTTAGATGTCCAAAGTTTATAGTATTAGGAAATAAAAGGACAAACATAAGTCTGCTCCTATAAACATGATGTCAATTTCAAGACCGTGATCAACATGAAATTTCCCTCAAAATCAAGTAGATATCAATGGCACGATATTCTAATTTAAAAAATCCTGCAGGTCATGTTGCTGTTGTTCTTTGTTTTTACGTAGTCCTGATGGCTGTTCCATAAGCCAGAAATCTTCAGGCATTCTTTGGGAAAAAATGCAAAACACTGAAATGCAGACTAAGATAACTACAACTGTCACAGTGACACCAGCTGTAGAAAGTGCTAGTCTGCTCCTTCTAATGTAGAAATGAGCTTAATCATAGTATAGATGTTTTGTCATCAGCCTGCTGTCGAGATAAATAATCTTTCTCTACTGTATCTACATGACAAATGTCAGTCAAAGCAAGGTGGAATCCTTTGAAGTAAAATTGTTAAGCTATAAAATTTACATATTTGAGAAAGGATTAATTCAAACATCAAATGTAACCAATTGGCTTTGTACTGAAAGACAGTTAATTTTTTCTAAGTGATACTCTTGGTCAGTCTTATGTAACTGAGGAATTTAAAGTTCTAGAATTAACTATAAGATTGGCCAATGTAAGAGAAAAGAACATTTTTAGGGCAAAATCTTGGTTCTTTGTCATCACATTTCTGCCTTAGCTGCACTCAGGGGTCCTCATCCAACTTCTAGTGAAATCACTGAGAGCTGGAAAAGGCCATCACAGCATAAGCTTTGTGCCTGCAGTTTTTTTTCATCTTGATGTAAAAAGAATAGGCACATGACCTTGAACATGTGAGAGGGAAAGAACTGCTGTTTCAGAAAAGAACTATGGGGATATTTTTTAAGGCATAAAAGGAGTTAGGCACCTAACTGTGACTTGTGCCTTTGAAAATACCTGCTTTACAGTCTAATAAGACAACATTGCCAAACTATAAGTACAGATGCCTTCTCAGTGAGCTTATCTTGAAAAAAAGATCTATTATTTTTTCACTAATACTACTTTGCTTATTCTTAGGAAATTTTTTTTCCTATTTTTAGCACTTGTTAAATATGCAGTACTATTAAAAGACCAATTTTTTAAAAGTCATTCTTATCTTAGCAACTAAACATAGGAACAACACTAAAAAAAAAAAGGAAGAGAATGCTTCAGGACAGTTCACTGTGGCAGCTTTGAGGGCAACAGAATACCTAGCATACCACAAAGATGCTGTGGTAGTTTTTGATTTCTTCCTCAATTCACCTCAGATGTAACATTGGGACAGTTTTTCTCCTTGTATACACAGTTCTTCAGATAACAAACGAAAGCATATGTGGAGAGACTGTGGCTCATAAATAAGGCTCCACTTGGAGCAGGTACTCCCCTAAGGGACTGCAGTCTGTCAATAAGTCCAAGCTGGAGCAGGGGCAAGGGGAGGAGTTCAATGGAGTTGCAATGTTAAACCCTATAACCTGGCCCAAAGGGACCAGGGGTGGAGACCGCAATGGAAATACCTTTAAATTGTTGTAACCCAGGATTTGAGTTGCATGTTATAGGAATTAGTATAGCAGGAACCACCTGAACCAATAGAGGACAAGCCTTACAAGAAGCAGTGCAAGTGCAGCAGCAACCCAACCTGAGCTGGCTTTGGTGTCCAGTAACTCCAAGCAACACACCACCTCTCCTGTCCTGAGTGACCACCATAACAGATGGAGCCCAAAGTCATGGACTAAATGAACTTAGTGGACATTTTGTGGACATTTTACAGTCGTTTCACAGGGGTGGTCCATAGACTAAGGGAATAATATCTGTGTATTATATCAAAGGATGGGAAGGGTGATGGTGGGTAATCAGAATGTATTGGATAGTGTGAGACATGAGCATGATGTAAATGGTATGGAATAAGGGCTGGAGAATGTGCTGGTTTTGGCTGGGATAAAGTTAATTTTCTTTATAGTATCTAGTAAGGATTTGTGCTGAAAACAGTGTTGATAACACAGGGATGTTGTAACTGTTGCTAAGTAGTGCTTATACTAAATCAAGGACTTTTCAGCTTCCCATGCTCTGCCAGGTGCACAAGAAGTTGGGAGGGGGCACAGCTGGGACAGCTGACCCCAACTGACCACAGGGCTATTCCATAGCATATGATGTCAGGCTCAGCATATAAAGCAGGGAGAAGAAGAAGGAAGGGGGGGACATTAGGAGTAATGGCGTTTGTCTTCTCAAGTAACCATTACATGTGATGGAGCCCTGCTTTCCTGGAGATGGCTGAACACCTGCCTGCCCATGGGAAGTAGTGAATTAATTCCTTGCTTTGCTTGTGTGCACAGCTTTTGCTTTCCCTATTAAACTGTCTTTACCTCAGCACACAAGTTTTCTCACTTTTACTTTTCCAATTCTCTCCCCCATCCCACTGGGGGGGAGTGAGCAAGCAGCTGTGTGTCAGGTGCTTAGTTGTCAGCTGGAGTTAAACCACGACAACTTTAAAATAGGTTTGTATTTTTCATGTCACTATTACTATGGTCCTACTAAGGTCACCTATCTATAAAGAGTTTGGTTAGTTTCAAAGATGCTAAAAAATACTAAATATATTTCATATTTTAATACTAAACATATTTCAATACTAAACATATTTCACAAGCCTTCCAAAGGAAAAGATCTTTGCCAGTAAATCCATTAATGCAAATTAGGATAACTGTTTGTGCAAAGGTTTACATTTTTCAAAAAGAAACAATTGATTTCTCTAATCTTCTCATAAAGATGTTGATCGTTAATGCATTCTGACATACAGTCTGCTTTTGTGGATAAAACCATCAAGCAATTCTGTTCAGATTTCACAAAAGTAATATTACTAGACTTCTAGATTAGACACGGATTGGAAAATCTTACTTCAGTTATGACAGAAGCAACTATGTTGGAAAATATAAGTAACATTTAAATCACATGACAGAATTAACATGTGAGGATATAAGTGAAACTTTAAGACGAAACTGAATTTTTTTATAATTGCAAGTTGTTTGACCTCCAAGAAAGGCTGATCAGCTCCATACAGAAAAGATTGCTTGGCACTTACAATGCTGAGTTATATTGTCTGCTTTAAATTTTTCTTGCTAAGGTCAAGCTTACTGGTCACGAGTCATCCAGTTGCTGAGGAACTTCCTTACCACTCGTATGATTTCCTCCAGCTGTAAACACTGAATAACTGATGTCCACACTCTTGTTTTTCTTAGCTGAATAAAGTGCCTCTCTATATTTTGGTGACATTTCTACATTCTCCTTTCAGGATGTGAATGATCACAAAATATGGAAGGCAAACTCTGACTCTGATTCCTTGTAGATCAGTTTTGCACTGGTGGATTTCTGTTGCATCGACAGAAATACTTCATGACTTTCAGCAACATTTTGGCTTTGCAGGCTTCAAAATACAATATGTCACTTAACACAGTTTTATTTCAAAGGGTTTTTTTATGTAGGATTTTTGTTTGGTTGGGGTTTTTTTTTGATTGAAGGTTGGTTGGTGGTACAATAACACACTGCTATTCCTTTAAAATAAATTCAGCACAGGGAGCATAAATGTACAACCAGGCATGTTACCAGTGTCTGCAGGGAAAGCTAGGGCATCTAGTGGGCTGCATATATATCACCATTACTTAATGTGTAAGTAATTCCCTATGTAAATGAACCCTGAGATTTTAGGATGAATGCTGAAAATCAGGCACTGTTTTCTGCTCAGCCTTTTCCACCAGTGTCTAGATAGTGCTATATTCACTGAGGAAGGGACCTTGACAACAATTGCTCTGAATTTTATCTGAAAAGGGTTATTGGTGTGGTCCATCGTTTGTTTAGCATGTTAACAGTTCTGGCAGGAATGAATTCCACGAGTACTGCTTTTGTTTGTTTTTACCCCAGCATTTATCCTACTCAAACTCCAGGGATAACGTGGATTATCATCCAAATTGCGTTTGATTCATAACTGCAATACTGTGCTCCTTATTCTGAAAATTATCTAATGACAGTAACTCCATCTATTCTGACAATGTCACACATTGTTCATTAAAAGATGGAAAATTACATATAATGATATATTCTTAGCTTGTCACAGAGAATTCTTTTCAGATTTGATAGCAGACCATAAAAGTAAAAAACTTCCAGACTTCTGTGTCTTAATTTTTTTCTGGAATGTTCTCAAGAGGCTATAGAAGAGAAAAAAAAAACCACTCACATCTACCGATAATTTATATTCCTTAAGGATTTTTTTTTAATTTTTAAAATAAATAAAAGTGAGAATGCAAATTCTCTCTGGAGAATGCAAAGAACTTGCATGATTTGAATGAGCTTCTAAAATTTCAGTCATGGTGTTCACAGGAGTAATATCTATAATTGCATAGACAAACACCTATGTCTTAGTATTTAGTATATCCAATTACAGATTTTGAACCTGGTAATCTAGCAGCTACAGTGTTACAGCTGTCTGTGAAGTTGTGGCTCTGTTAGACTGCAAGTAACTTTTTATCTGCCATTTCTATCACCTTTCCCCTTTACTGCTCAGTTGCTTTAAACTATAAATGTTATCAGTACCTCCATTTTTTAAACTATCTGGATGTAGTAAAACAGTAGAATTACTAGTTGCTTTTTCTTATTGCCTCATACTAACAATACATGCCTGTCATATGTTATTATACTCTCTTCCACCTCTGTCATCTACTTCGTAGCCCACATTAATGAAAATGACAATCGACTCAAGTCCTCTCTTCTTCCTTCAGCCAGCCTACAGGGGAAAATAGTTCTTCAAAATAGAAGGGAAAAAATAAAAGGAAAAAACAGGAAAGCATTCAGATTCACTATGAAATTAGTAAGTAGATTTAAAATCACTCATACATCTCATGTACAAACAAAATACATTTTCCCTTTTATTTTTTTCAATTTATACAACAGACAGGCCACACAATGCACTTCTCTGACAACAGCAGCCCTGTAGAATCATTTTAACATACAATCTTCCATAAATAAAATCAAGTGGTAAAAGCCAGCCTACGTCTGCCAACACAGGGAACCTAAGGCCATTCTCCACCAGAGGACCCAACACTCCAGTGCTCTGGCTCATAATGCCCGATGTGCCAATACTAGCAAACTTCCCTTCTTGGTATGTTGCTTGATGTCATTTCTTAGCAGGCCTTTTGGTTTTCTTCATCCAGTACTGAGTCTTTTAGGTAATTCCAAAGATTTTCAGCAAATTAGAGGATCATACAGTCAAAGCAGATTGACTTCTACAAAGAACGAATTCCTCTGAGGACCCATGCTGACAAGGCTCAGTGAGCTCTGACTATAGTTTGAGTATATGCCCCTTCAGTGATTCTAGGGGAAAAAACCACAACTTATTTCATAGGATTTAGGGTTCATGGCATAAATGCTGTATTTCTTAAAGGTATTTCATTACCCTCTGTATTGACTGACATTGGTTTCCAATAAATAGTTTTATCTTGTTTACTCTGATTATGCAGCAAATAACAAGACCTTAATACTGATACATTAGCATGCTCAGTAATGACTTATGATGATTACAATACAATTATGTAATATTTACTGATGTCATGGAACTACTAACTTTTTTCTTATACTGCATTTGACATTTCCAATTTAGAATCCAGGCTTATAAACACAGGTATCATTACAATACTGTATGCACACAAGTAGTGATTTACAAGTAACTCCTCTGTAACCTATATCATCAACAGCATTCACAGATTGCTGCTGTGACAACAACTTAAGTTGTTGTTCCACATGGTCACATGAAAAGATTTTTCTCCTTTTACTTTTAGTTGAGGACAAAGAATAATAAGTAGGAATTTGTACAATCACCCTCATACATACTGAGTTATATATTGAGACTAGCAGCCACTTTACATTTCTGCTTCCTCTGTGTCAAGGTCTAAGAGCAGTGAACATGAGATGTCAGAGGAAAAGGTCTGAATATATTCCTTTTTTTCTGGTCTCGTATCCAGGTTCTTTAGAAGACTGATCACAGCCCATGCTTCTCCTGTGTTTTGTACAGGTGTCCCTTGGTGTGAACTCCTTCCCAGGAGAGGACAATGCCATTTTTTAATGGTGGAGCCTGCCAAGCCATTTGCTTTGTGACTCAGGCAGCATGGCTCCCACCACATGTGTGATGTGAATTATACAGCATTTACCCCTGTGCCATCCAACGGCCAGTTTCATCCAGTGGCCAGTCAATCTAAACTGGTGACATTGCCCCTGTTCTGGATACTTTCCTGTGATCCTGACCTACTTTCAAAGGAAAATTCTGAAGTAAAAAAACTTTACTGAAACAGGCTTCCTACTAGTTGAAAGAGGACAAAATTTGTCCATCCACATCTATACATTCAGACTTCAAATACTGCAATTAATGCTTTATCATGCAGAGAGTTTGGAATTAAATGTTATGACAAACTCTTTCTTTCTTCTGCAGTGGCAGAGATCCATACAGGGGGTGCTTCTGAGGTCAGGAATGGGACTCTAGGGAAAACCCATGCATCCCAGACCTTCTCCTGAAGATATGTCCCCTCATTTTTCACAATGCTCTTCTATCTTCAGCAGGAAATGGTAATTCCTACCACCCTTAATCAGTGGCCCTTTGAAGCTCACCACTGGGTTCCTAGCCCACAGGTCTCCTGAGCCTTTTGAGCTTTCTGCATGAGCAGTCTGAATGACATCTGGTAAGTATAATACTCTGCATTAATCAGATACAGGGTAAATTTCCTGCATCCTAATCACTAATGTTCAGAATTGAGATCAAGTGCTGAAGAGCAGAGATTTTAACTCATATCAATCTGTTAGGTTTTTTATACCTGTTGTTTGTTTTAATTTCAGCCAAATTTTCAGTCTCAGTGTTTCTTGGCCTCAGTGACATCTTTTACAGTGAGTTCTGAAGTGCAATTATGTGTTAAAGGAGAAAGGTATTTTGGAGCAACAGTGTTTTAATTGCTTCTTCCCACTTCTGAAGAATGTTGCTTTTCTTTATCATGAAACAGAGACCCTCAATCTGTCTTCTCCATGCTCTTTATTAAGATATGTAGCTTGATTACATAATTTTTTTCTTCCAAAAATAAAAAAGCCCAAATCTTTCTGTTCTCTTTTATACAAGTCTTTTCCATTTCCAAATTCTATTTCTTGTCTAAATTTTCTAAATTCATAGAAAACATTTTGCCTATATATGGACAATATTTTAGGTATGAGAAAAAAATTAATGTATATAAAGGTATTATATAGTTTCACATTATTCTTTACCGCTTCTTTCACACATCCAATACTTCATTTGCTCTTTGAATGTAAATACACATTGAACTGAAGTCTTCATTGAGCTGTTTTCAGTGATGCTGAGGTTCATTTCCTGAGCTGATATGATTAATTTAGAAGCATGAGAGTGGTATGAGCACTTAAGTTGTCTCCCTCCTGTGTTCACTGTTCTTCTTTATGTTATCACTGCTGATTTTCATCTATCACTGTGTTGTCTGTTCATTTTTATATATATATATATATATATATATATTCAACAAATCCTTTTTCTCGATTAAAATTGTCTTCTCTTTTTCCTGGTCTCTTAGCCTGTTTAACATAACATTTGCGTCTTTTCCCATTACTATTTTGTTTTAGTAGCTTATAGTAACACACCTTGTCAGATGCATTTTAAAACACTAAATACATTTTATCAACCAATTTTCTCTTTCCCTCTCCATTATTAGCGTATTCAAAGAAATTGAACAGATTGATTCTCCATTGTCAGAAATCATACCAGTTAACCATTCTTATTAGATGATCTTCCAGGTGTTTTATTATTCTGTTTTGAAGTTTCATTTCAACATTTTTACCACATAGAGTTTTAAGGTTTACTCCTCTGCAATTCCCGGGATCCTATACAATATTTTAAAAAAATATTAGTATGGTATATGCTACCTTCCAACCCTTCATTATAAGAGCTAATTTATTACTCAGAATCAATTCATGATTACCTGAGTAACCTTTGAGGAGGAGCTGCTTATACAAATAGCCTCTGATTTCAGTGGAAACCTTATGTGAGTATCTGATCACCAGTATAACTGAGACACTTGCAGTTCCTCCAAGTGGATTTTCCCATGATTGAACTACACTGAGTAATATTTTGCTCTACATAACCACTCATCATTCTGTACCACATCCATTGGTATCAAAGTATTACTTGACAAAAGGAAGTAAAAAACTAGTGCTTGTCTTAAAAGGATCACTCAGAGAGTAATGTACTAGTCAAGATGTGTAAGGGGCAAATTTTTGCCCTTAGGTAGCATCTGCTTTTTAATCTTATGCAGTCACTATTGTAAAATTTAAATGAAGAAATAGAAGACTATGTTCAAAGCTGGATAGCAATAGATGAAGGAAAAGTCTCTTCGCTGACACTAGTCTTTGATGTGTGCTCATCTGAGAGAAAACTTGGTCCAGAACTGTATTTACATTTGTTATGCAAGTATTACTGCAAGAGGGCTTATGAGTGTAGGGAACATATGGAGAGGCTGGCAGGCATGGATTCCCTGGTGTGGTGGTTAGATTCTTTGCTCTGAAAAGGCAAGCTTTTAAAATTCATTTGAAAACTATAAAATACACAACCAGTATGCCAAGTAGGTCTGTATTTAGAGAAGAATTATAATTGTGAAAAAGAACCAAATATTTTAACATCTAATGCAACTTTAGTTTTTAAATAATTATTCTTTAAGTCTATATGATAGTCATATTGTCATACATTACAAGCTGAATTAATTTTCAGCCCTGTCACACAATGAATGCATCAAATTTAACGAGTTTCTTTGAATTATTTTTTTAGCACCTGGGTTCCCCCACCTTTACTTATTTATCATTTATTGTAGTAGCTGCTCTTTAAAATCCTGAAAAATTTTCCGGTTCCATAGCAACAGCAATTCACTTTGTCAAGAGGTCTTTCCATTGCAAGATGTCCTTCAGTTAGACTAAGCTTGATCCACAATCCATCGAAGTCACTGGGAGTTTTTTTATCAAATTTCAGTGGACTTGAGATCATGTGTTGGAAACTTGTGACTAACTTCTAGCTCCTTCGTCCTGATTATATTTAAATCATCAGTGCCATTTCAAATAGCATATACACTTAAATACTTGATGAATCACAGACCATATGTGTCTAGATTTCTTTATCAATGTATTATATACAATGACAGCTAAGTATTGTTTCATTGGACTTGTCTAATATTGCAACTATTTCAACTACTTGATATAAAAATCAAGAATATTCCCTCTGTTAAACTTTGATTTATTTATATTTAAAATATATTCATTGAATTTATATCTAGATGCAGGTATAAAATTTTTAGATTAAAATTTAGATAAAATTTTACTCGCAGTAAAATAAAAAAAAAATACTAAATGTAAACTGCAGGCAAAATAGATTATTTTTTAAAGATTGATCTTTCGGTATATTAACTTTGTATTCCCAGACTAAGGATGAGCACATTTATGAATATTAGACTTCTAGAAGAAAACTGAAGGAAATGATGTCATTAGTCATTTGAGTATGTATTCGTGCATGTAAGACCAGTTAAATCCAGTCTTCATGAAAGCATAAGGAATATGTACATCACCTGGAGATGCACAGTTATCTAATGTAAGAGCTTCTACTTAAGGATCATGAAGAAATTGCTCTATTTCACTGCAGCCATAACTCACAATGGAAGTAACAGTCTGCATAGAAAGTAGGATTGCAAATTACTCCTACAAATTATTAGAATTGTACTATCCATAGGATTTCACTTTTTGTGTGTGTTATATTTTTTATATTTTTTCTTTAGCACTCTAGAAAACCAACACCATCTATCACTCTGTTATCAGAAAGTTATTGTTGGTTTTATTTTAGAACACTTGTTTAAAAATGTTTGAAATCAATTTTGGTCAGTTGACCTCCTTTTTCCTTTCCTTTCCTTTCCTTTCCTTTCCTTTCCTTTCCTTTCCTTTCCTTTCCTTTCCTTTCCTTTCCTTTCCTTTCCTTTCCTTTCCTTTCCTTTCCTTTCCTTTCCTTTCCTTTCCTTTCCTTTCCTTTCCTTTCCTTTCCTTTCCTTTCCTTTCCTTTCCTTTCCTTTCCTTTCCTTTCCTTCCCTTCCCTTCCCTTCCCTTCCCTTCCCTTCCCTTCCCTTCCCTTCCCTTCCCTTCCCTCTTTTCTTTTCCTTTCTTTTCCTTTCTTTTCTTTTCTTTTCTTTTCTTTTCTTTTCTTTTCTTTTCTTTTCTTTTCTTTTCTTTTCTTTTCTTTTCTTTTCTTTTCTTTTCTTTTCTTTTCTTTTCTTTTCTTTTCTTTTCTTTTCTTTTCTTTTCTTTTCTTTTCTTTTCTTTTCTTTTCTTTTCTTTTCTTTTCTTTTCTTTTCCTTTCTTTTCTTTTCTTTTCTTTTCTTTTCTTTTCTTTTCTTTTCTTTTCTTTTCTTTTCTTTTCTTTTCTTTTCTTTTCTTTTCTTTTCTTTTCTTTTCTTTTCTTTTCTTTTTTTTCTTCTCTTCTCTTCTCTTCTCTTCTCTTCTCTTCTCTTCTCTTCTCTTTTTTCTTCTCTTCTCTTCTCTTCTCTTCTCTTCTCTTCTCTTCTCTTCTCTTCTCTTCTCTTTTCTTCTCCTCTTCTCTTCTCTTCTCTTCTCTTCTCTTCTCTTCTCTTCTCTTCTCTTCTCTTCTCTTCTCTTCTCTTCTCTTTTCCATTCTATTCTATTCTAATTTGTACAACATCCTTTAAACAAATTTAGTATCTGACTGCCTTCCAAAAATGCATTAACTGATGTTACTAACATCTGTCATGTGTAGTTCATTTTCCCTCTCATCTTCTCTGCAGGGACAGGATGAGAAAGAAAATGAACCACACATTGTGTGTGCAATGTAGTGTTATATGCATATGCATTATGATAGAGTCTTTAATTACATACTCTCATCTTGTTTTCCCACAGGACCCCTGCCTCATTCAGTACACAGGGCAGACACATGGGAGAGATTTAAGAGTACATAGGCAACCACCAATTTAGCAGATCCTGACTTGGCTTTTTAATCTAATGTAGTGCTTTTAACTGTATGTTTCTTCTTTTCATGTTTTTTTTTTTTCTTCTTCACATGTTATTGATACTTTCTATAGAAAGAATAGCAAGATAAGATAGTAATCATAAGACAATGAGATACAGATAAGCTATTAATTAGACCTAAAAACAATGCATAGTTAATTCTCCAAACCTCAGTGCATATTTACATATAATCCCAAAGTCTATGGTTTCAGAAAGAAAAAACAGGGGATGTTTTTCCCACCTGCTCCACCCTGCCTGAAAATTGGAGGATGTAACTGTGGATTTGTGAAGTTGGAGGAAGCAGGAACATTGATAGTAGCGAGGGTTTGGAAGAGATACTCCTCTGTTTCCACATGGCTTGAAGATTAAGTACATCTGTGTCATCTCTGCAAACAGTTTATTTTACCAATAACCAGTTAGAGAAATTTGGAGTCTTCTCTGTTATTATCTGGTACCTGATATGTACCATTCTTTGCTGTACATTATATCATAAGAATGAAAGTAAATTATTTGAAAGAAATTATTTGAAGTACCTATTTATTTGGTACCAAGATGCTAAGGAATATTACATGGTAGCTTGTTTTTTTTCCCCTAAAGAAAACTGACTTTTTTTTCAGATACTCCTTATCAATGAGCTAAAATGTTTGTGGGTTGGTCTTTTTCTGTTGGTTTTGGTTTTTTTTTTCTTACAATGCATGGAAGCATAAGGTAAAGAATACTGCAGATTAAACATATAGATCATGTACTCTTTTCCTTATTCTGCATACCAGCTTGGTTCCAATTCTTTTAAACAAAATATGCTTCCATATTTTACAGCAGGTAACTATTTTGTGTTTTTGGAATACCTTCAAAACCACTTTAGACTGACTGCCATAAACATTTATGTAAATGAAAGCAGACATGACTTTCTTCTAATGAAGTAATACTAAGACTGTATCTATCTGTTGATAGAAACCCTTTTAGTTTCATGTATACTACTGGTAATTTCTGAAGGTAAAAGTTTCCCCTCTACTGCTGTGTGCAGTAGTTTCATACATGGATGCTGGCTTGTATGTGTGTTTTGCAAGTAGTTGCCTACAGTAGTAGATTAACTCCATCTGTTAGTCCACAGGCAGGGCAATTTGAGTTTTGCCTGTGAAATCTGAACCCAGGCTGAAGAGGGAGTCTGAACCCAAATCTTTTTTTTAACTTCAGATCATCTGGACCTATATAAATGTATTGTAGTATGGAAAGCAGCCTTGTTAAATCAATTTCAGACCAAACTTGGAAATGTTTGAAGAGCTTTAAAGCTTTTAACCTTGAATCTTATTGTAGTTTGATGGGGGTTTTTTGTTTGTTTGGGGATATTTTTTATTGTTGGTGGGTGGGTGAGGAAGGTATCCAGATTTTTCTCTTCAGCTATGGATCTTTGATCTCTGCTTCTTTGCAGAGTCGTTCCTCTGCTTGTTCCAGCTACAGTACCCCTATCGTATGAAGTAAAGTGTAAAATTGCACTGTTTGTACATGTGCCTCTCTGTAGACAAATGAACAAAACTTACATTCATATTTGCACTGGAAGACTGTGTGTCCATAAAAGGTCAAGTGCAAATTTATCAAGCCCCGATATATCTAAATCCAGGCCTTTGGGAGAAATATGTTTACTACCTGGATTGCATTATCTGTCTTCATGCCAAGAAGCCTGACTGTCCATTCCAGAATGTTTGGATGCACTGCAAACAAGTGTCAAAGCGAGTATTACGCATCTGCTAATGAACATTTTCAGATCAGTTACGTGATGCTTGACAGAATTTATCTCTTACTAGTAACTCCCCTCTGAATGTTCGTAAGTGTTAGCTTGTAAGCAAATAGTGAGATACATACCATAAACACAGCTGTTACAGGGAAAATATATTTCACAGGTCCAACACTGAGGATTTCTGATTGATATCCAAAAAAGTTTTAAAGAACGTTGATGTTGCTATGAACTCATTCCTGTTTTACAGAGAGTGAAGCTGCATGCCTGTTTGATGGTCATTCATCTGAGATGAGTGAAGAGGAATTTTGGCTAACTGTGAAGAGAACAGAGAAGCTCTTTCTGCCTTTTGATGTGGTGTATATTGTGTGGAGAAGGGCAGGGGGAGGAAATTTTGCTATCCAGCCCTCCTTTTCATTCCCCAAAGCAGTCAGGGATTTTCTATTTCTGTCACCACTCTTATCAGCATGAATGTATACATATCAGCACTCTGACAAAAACTACAGAGACATGCATACTACCTGCCAATTCTACAATCTCCCTGTCCAGTCTAATAATTACAAGGTATTCCAAAGAAATACCTGGATTAAAAAGCTGGTATATCATCCTATATTATCTGTTGCTGAAGGGTGCGAGTTTACAATACAGCATTGCCATAATTTTTGATACTTTATTACTTGCATTCATTTTAGCCTATTTCAAACGTGATATGTGTCAGTAGTATGCTTACATTGCAGTTCTTATTGAAAGAGTAATACACTGCTATTGACAGGCATATCTGGTAGTGCAATAGGTTTTATGCTGAGTTTCTTTGCTTCCCTATTTCCTTTAAAAAATTATTCTCTCCCACTTTTGGTGAATTACGGTCCATCTTCATACAGTTAGAAATAATTTTGCTAAACAAATGTTTCTTTTACATATATCCCATAGATACAGGGAAAAACATACTGCACCATCTGGCCTAATACTTTATTTTCAAGAAAATAAAATCTATTTCTACTGTACTCCTATTCTAGGAGTCTAGGGATCTCCTTTATTTTAAGAGAGCAAAGACTTTCAGGCAACAAGTTAGTAACATTTAAAAATTATTTGTCTTCTGGATAATTCCATAGGTTCACTATGTTTGCAAATATAATTTGTTGCTCATCAGCAGTCATTTCACAGCACAGCCTTTTTTTTCAGTCCCTTTAGAATAAGTTATAAAATGCCTCCCTGCCACCTCTCAGTCGCATCATTCTAGTCACTTTTTTGAGTCTAACATCAAAAAAGGATAGCAAAGCAGAAAGTAAATTAAATAGCATAGAAAGGCTTAGCCAAGATCACTGAAGTCATTAGGGCTGCTGACACTTTCCACATGTTGCAGCTGACAGGCATAAACCAAGATCACATACATCTTATCATTTAAATCATTGTTAAAATCAACATAGCCTGATACTGTTTCAGCAGTCCAGGTATGTTGGTATGTACCACTAAATGAATTATAAACTCAGCTCTTGTGTAGTGCTCTTCATCCACAGAGCTCAAAGCTCATTTCACAAAACATAGTATTTTTTTTTTTTTTTTTAAATTTTACAGATGAGGAAAAGCTGGAGCAAGAAGAGAAGTGATTTGCTCTAGTGACCCAGCAAATCAGTGACACAAGGTAGAATTGGACTTCAATTCAGACCCATATTGACCATGTCAATTTATCTCACTGATTTGGTGGGAATACTGTTTTGAGAGGTCAGTAATATTTATATGCATTTTATACATTTTATGTCGCTGGTTTTACTGCTCCTCTGAAGACTTATGTGACTGCATGAGATCATCACTTTAGTTGCCCTTTCTTTTTTTTTGAGAGAGAGATTGTCCATATTTAGCCAAAGAAACTTTCTAGTTTGGCAACATTTTTTGTAAAGTATTTTACTGCTTCATTCAATACTTGCTCAACCTGAGCAAGTATTACATATGCTACATATTACCTGTTAATTTAAAAAATTTGCTGTCTGGATATATATTTAGTTATTGACTTACACATACTTTATTTGTACCACTTTTATGCAGACATTTAAATAACTAATATTGTGTATTTCCTAGGTTTACTCACTCTAATGCTACCTTGATAATAAAACTTAGCAATTTCAATATTCTTAGATTAATTTATTTTCAGTAAGTATTGGACATATAAAGAGAAATTGTTGGGGTTTTTTTTCTGAATCTTACATATATCACCACAATTAATATTGGCTTACAACAATTGAAATAATGAACAAAGATACAGTTACAGATCTGGTCTATATTGTGTTCTTCATGTAGAGTGGTATAGATCCAGTTAAATTTGAATCCCAGAAGTTACTTCTAGGTTTTCTCTAGAGTAGCTGAAAGCGGAATAAGCCTCTTCATTAGTCTTAGATACATACTGTCTGTTAATATGCTTACTAAGTCATAGGTTGTAAACATTTTTATCTTACTAGTTTGTTTTCTAAAATATACTTGGCAACAAAAACACACTTTTGCAGATATTCTCTACAGTTAAATTCTATTGCTTCATCAACAAAGAATGCAGCATGATTAAAGAAGGCTATGAAATTTCAGTCTCTGAAGTTCACAGCTTGACTGGTATTCAACCCATTCAACAAAGTATGCAGCCGTACTGCAATTCAAACTACTGTATTTTCCATTTAGATCATCATGGTATTCAGTCCAAACTATAAAATATGGAATTGGAACAGCAATGTATGTAGTTTTGACTCCTATGTTAAATAAATTAAAAAGTATGTTCAAAATCTGTGCCGCAGCACTGGTTAAATGTGTTCCTGATCTTGGACTTCAGGATCAGGAATACTCCCAGTCTGGTGACCAGCAAACACCATATGAACTAGTATTTTACCAGCAAGCCTGATGTACACCGACATTTAAAATATTCTAAAAAATGGTAAACTAGATTAAACTATTACAGCTATAACGTGCCATATGGGAAAAGGCTGAGACATCTGCGTTTCTTCAGTCTTAAGAAAAGAGGGTGGAGAGGCAATCTTACTACTGTCTTCAGTTGCCTAATGGGAGGTTATAGAGAAGACAGACCAGACTCTTCTTGGAAGTGCAAAGGCCAATAGGAGACAGACATAAGTTGCAACAAAGGAAGTTCTGATTAAATATTAGGGAAAAAATTCCCAGGGATAGTGGTTAAAGAATGGAAGAGGTAGCTCAGATTGGTCTCTTTGGGTATTTTTGTGGTTTGTTTTGTTTTTATAATTGGTTTGCGGTTTTGATTTAATGACGTGGATCATTGTGGTTGTATCATTAAGCATCTATTGACAGGAGTCTGCCCATTTCAGTGGACAATTTAGCCTGAATGTGAATATTCTCCCCAGCATATTCTGCTTTTGCAGAAGATTTGTGAAGGCTTGTGAAGGAAGACTAGGCCTTCAGTTTGTACTTTCATCTTGGAATGTGTTTATCCAGATGTAATAAAGCTCTTTTTCTGTTATTTTTAACATCATAGTTACCTAAAGCAGCAGTGTGCCAATTTAGACTGTGCCAATTTCTATCCAGAATAGGTAATGTCTTTCTGCTTAAAGTATTTACTAATACTTCCCCATAATTTTATGTAGAAAATTATCTCTGTATTGGTAGTTGTCAAGATATATAAGTAAAAAACTGTCCGACATTAGTGACCGAGTTTGAAACATGTTAATCAGCTATACAAGTATCTATGGGACCCAATCATGTACTTAAGGTATGTTTCAAAGCCCAGAATAGTAAAGAGAGGTTTCATTATTGATTTTATTGGAAGAAGAATCAGACCTCTAGAGGATGAGGCTAAATGCTAAATGACGAAAGAGAAGCTTCTCTCTGCTCCCTCAAAACATGCTGTAATAAAACATTAAGTATTTCCAGATCAGTTGGTATAATAAGAAAGCAGATGAGTGAGAAAACACTTCAGATTTCAGAGTAGTTTAAAAGTATACTTCTTCTTTGATCTTGTTTTAATTCATCATGAAACGCCTCTTTTAAAAGTACTCCTATTTCTGCAGAATACTGTAAGCACTTCCATTTCCCTCCTTTCCCACCCCAAAGAGGAAAGGTGATATACTTGTAGCACTCCATGCTTATTGACACAGAGGGGGATTGAATACTTTGAAATTCTCTAGTTTTCCATTTTCAAATGTTTTCTCTGACATATTAAATGATTAATTGAATTACTTTAACTGCACAAACATTTGATAGTTGAAAATGTACCAACAGAAACACTGGATCTAAAAAAAGAAATTAAAAAAATAAGTTAGAGTGCAAATTCACAGCTATGGGTGCCTTTACCACATGCAATTGTTAAGTTTGTTCCTTCCCCCAACAGATCCCTCGTGGCTCACAGCTTTCTAAAAGTTATATTTTTATTATTCTTTTCTTTCTCATTTGCCTGAAAAATACAGCAAGGTTGTTTGCTAGGGTTTGGTTTGTTGTTGGTTTGGGTTTTTTTATGGCTGTTTGGTTGTATTGATGAAAAGATGTATAATACAACTCTAGGAAGGGCATTAGTCATAAAATATTCCCCTCTCCAACAGCTGAGATTCAATGACACTTGGGTTCAGACTGCAAATATTTTAAAAAAACTACCTCATACATTGCACACCCATAGCATTAAAATAGTTTCAGCTCACAAACAATACATTCAGGTGAATAACCTTGTTGACTGGAGAAGGAGAAAAGTTTTCCACATACATGTTTGCAGGACAGGGGCTTCTAGAAGCATAGAAGGAACAGAGTATAAAAATGGAGAAAGGGCATATTTTTCTTTCCTTAATCAGATCTCTCATGACTGCATCTTATCTGACTTTTTTTCACTGCATGCTGATGACAAGATGTGCACAGTGTGCAGTAGTTTACTTCCTTATCTTAGAGTCTTCTGTCATCAAAGGCTGTGTTGTACCAGGAATATTGCAATCCACTGCATAGTATGCATCGTAACATGAGTTCATCAGTAATATCACTGATGAACAAAATATGACCACTAAATTCTAGACGTAAATTCTAATTAGTTTCCATCACAATCTGTCTCCTCTGTATTACAAGGTTTTCCAGGACAAGACAGGCAGCAGGGCCTCTATGCCTACAGGTTTCAGTGAAGCAGAACCTCTGTAATGGTTAAATAAATATATATTTTAAGATATGTAGTATGTTAAGTGTGGATGCCTTATAGTGCCTTGGTTTATAAAGACGACATAGTGATGGAACTCGACATTGTACTCAGTAACTAAGGAAGATTTCAGCAGTATAATAAAGCAAGGCCTCTTATAAAACCCTTGATTTAACAAATTACACAAGTGATTTACTACTGGTAACCTGTCAATTGAAACAAAGCATGCTGTGACCAGGGTCTGACACATGGAAACAAATTAAGCAGATAAGAATGCACAATTACCTTGAATTTTATATTAGAAGTGAGCTAAATTCTAAATTCTACAAGGAAACATGTTCTCAACTTTCCTAACAGATTCTGAGGGGTAATAAGGTACTGAGGCGTTATGTGTTACTCTTTAAATGATCCACCTCTAAGGAGTACAAAACCAGGATGCAATCTTAAACATGAGATGCTATCTGTTCTTAGGGTATGTTTATCATTAATTTTAATGGAAGTTGCACATACGCATTAAGGGAAACATAGGCCCCCTCCCCTTCAGTTTCTCATTTTGTAAAATAGTAAATGCCTAGCCAGATGGTATTTTTTTTAATGGAATACACATTTGATCATCTCTGTTCATTTACATAGATTTCCTAAGATGTATTTTAAAAGCGAATACATCAGAATACATTTGTTAAAGAGAAAATTCACTACTAATTCTAGGCATGCATTTAAGGAATGCTTTTTAGTATCTAAAATATTTATAAGCCGTGCTACACTTGTTTTATATAGTGAAACTGTGTTTGCTACTAGATTCCTAATTTTAGAACAATCTAATTTGCATTTAGAAATTTCCATACTAAAAATACTTTTTACCTTTCAAGTTTACTCTAAATTGCCATTTTGGACTGTCATCCTTCATAAAACGCAGGAAGTAAAAAAGCCTTAGAAATATAGATATCATCTTTCTTTGAGAAATTGCTTCTAAACAGATAGGATGTGTCATCAGGATGAAGTACCACATGCCGTTAATTATACATGGTTCAAGTTCTAAAATTTAATCAGATACAGATTCAAACTCAAGTCTTGGTCTGTTACCACAAGAGAATACTTCTAAGGTGCACATGCACATTTCTTGTGCTTTTAAAGATATGCTTCACATATTTGCCTTCACTGTGACAACTTTTGTGGCTATTCAATGGCAATCATTTCTGTTTCACAGCAGACTGAAAAAATAAGGGGAAAGTTTAAGAAATCCTTCAGAAACAGGCTCTGTTGCTGCTGACGGAGATCACAGCATAAGCTATTTGCTACAGAAAGAAACAATAATAAGACTATCATTCTCATAACAGTCATAAAACTGTCGCCTTTAGTACTGGGGATCATCGAGGCCCTTGTAAATGGCCTGAGAAAACATAGCTGGTGGAAACTTCCAGAGAAAATTAAGGTCAGAATTCATATAGCTTTCCTATCAAATCAAAATCAATCAAAAATATTCCAAAATGCTATTGAATCTTCACCCTAACATGCTTATGAATTATATCATTAGAGGGCTCATTGGTGCAGAAAGAGGATGCTACTCTGATCAAAGAAACTTGCTGATACCAGTCCTACCAAAGGTGCATATACATAGCACTCCAGGAGTAGTATCTGGTTAATAGAAAGTGCTGTCAGTTTAGATGTGAAATACATCACCAAACCTTCCATGGCCAAGTTACATATTGTAAGCAAGCTACTTCTTTTCATTCAAATACTCTGATTTCTCTCTAATTCAGTAAACCTTATTGAGATTAATGGGTTCTGTCTAACCTCCTAAAGACAACCCCAGAGAAAACAAAACTGCACAGCCTCTAAGAGGATGTGCTAAACACTGAATTGCACACACCTCTCAGTCTTTGTCAATGATCATGGACAAAGACATCTGCTCCCTAGGAGTTGTGCTGCTGTCAGGGTGTGAAGATTAGATGATGTACATTCATTTTCCACAAACAAGAAGCCTGTTTCATTCACTACCAAGACTGAATCATCTCATGGAGTGTCTTACAAAATGTTTTTGAAAATACAATATTCGTTGTAGCCCATTATACTGAAATACTGGATAAAACTCAAATTCAGCATTATCCTATTACCAAACACAGCTCATGCTTAAGAGATATAGCTGTACTTTCTTTAAGAAAGGAAATTAAAAAATCCATGAGAGAAAAAAGACAATTAACATGGTTGTTTGAAAACAGCAGTTAATGATATACGCCCATGAGAACCACCACAGTTCTCGCAAAAAAAAAAAAAAACATTTATGGGCAAACTACTGAACTGAAATCATCATCAAAACATCATTCAGAAGACAAGGTCTTCTGTGAAATAGATGAAGTCAGTTGGCAAAGAACCACCTACAGAACCATGATATCAACACCAAAACATGCAAAGAGGAAACTCAGACAGTGATCTACAGGAATTATATTTAATGCCTCGCGTCTGAATAAAATTGAATTTATGTATGTATGTATATATATAATCACGCATCTTACTAAAGCATTGGTATTTTTTCCAGTATTGAAACCAATCTAAGATTTTAAGAATACCAGTACAGTGAGGTCTATGTGCAGTGAGGGGAAGCACACTGATGGCTACTGATAGTAGTAGATCATCTGAACAAATAACAGGTAAGTGAATGACATGGAAAATAAGTAATTTTGGAAAGATGTGGCACCACAGACTTATTCTTAAAAAAACCTCCCCAAACCAACACTTTATGGATTTCTGTTTTCCTGCTCTAACAATTTCTGCTCCTCATTTCATTGCAACATTAATAGAATCATTTAGGTTGGAAAAGACCCTTAAGATCACCGAGTCCAACTGTAAAACTAACACTGCAAAGCCCACCACTAAACTATGTCCTAAGTGCCATGTCTATACATCTTTTAAATACCTCCAGGGATGGTGACTCAACCACTTCTCTGGGCAGCCTGTTCCAGTGCTTGATAACCCTTTTAGTGAAGAAATTATTCCTAATAGCCAATCTAAATCTCTTCTGGCGCAGCTTGAGGGCATTTCCTCTTGTCCTATCACTTGCTACTTAAGAGAAGAGTCCAATACCCACCTCACTACAACCTCCTTGAAAATATTAGTAAAAAAACAACACCCAGAGTTAGGTCATGAATCTGTGCCTCGGTTTTCCATTTACACGGCTGAGATGGAGACAAATTGCTAGTTAAGAAAAATGCTTCCATGTTGCATACAAATGAAATTTTCAGTCAAAATACACTGAAAAACTCAGATGAAGACTGAGAATCTGACCCACACCATTTTTGGCCAATAAGAACAGTATAGAAAACTGCAGTATATCTATCTCCTCCACAGAAAAAAAAGTGACTGTGATCATGATAAGCAATTGGAAAACATTAGGGTGGTAAAAAAAACTCACAGAGAAAGTGATGTGAAGTAGAGAAAGCTCAAAGAGAGTTGTACAAGTTAAGATAAAATCTGATCAAACTCCAAGTAAGAGTGTCAGCTATGGAGAAATAGAAAATGGACATGGAGTACAGAAAAAAACCACATAATGGGCAATCTGAGATTAGGGAAGAAAGGAAAAAATAGGAGGTACAAAACAAATACATGGAGAGTGAGAGAGGAGAGATGTTCATAAAGAAATAGTTAATTTATGAGACTAGCTCTTGATAGAGGAGAGATGTTCAGAAAGGACTGGTTAATTTATGTGACTCATTCAGTTAGGTAGGCAGTGGAAATGACAGGCAATGCTTACTGCTGTATATTTTTTGGCTGAGTTTAACATGCAACTTTTCTGATTAACAGCAGTTTGATGTGGTGAATTTCTATAGTATGACAATATTTTCAGTAAGAACAACAGCTTTATATTGTAAAAACTGCTATTCAAAGCGAAGCTATCATATATGAAGTTGATAAAGCAATTTTATTATGTGAGGGGTTTTTATTACTTCATGTATAGAATATTCTCTTGCTAGATGCTTAATTTAAAAAAAAATAAACAAAACCTCACTGTAAATCCACCTCTTTTTTTTGAGATAACATTGAAATTGCCAATCTTATGATTTCACATGTGTTTTAAAACACTATTGTGATCAATCTGATATATGAATATACACTATTTAACATTATATAAACTACTTAGTACTTACAATCACTATTTTTAGGAGAAAAATGAAGTGATCCAGAAATAGACTATAATGAAACCAAATACTCAGTGAAAACTAGCAGTGCTTTGCTTCTCGATTTACAAGTTTTGGTACAGGACTGTAAATGCTAGACATCTGTACTATTTCCATTTCCCAAGCAGTAACTAAAATTGTTGATGAAGTTGAACTTCACATTCACTTTAAATTTCCCAAAGCAGTGAAACTCTGCCAGTTTCTGAATTTTAGCCAGATGTGATATGTGTCTTGCCCCCAGGATCTGTTGGATTTCTCACTGGCTTATTTAATACAGCTAAGAGCCTATTTCTTTTATATGCTTGGAGAATCCAACTTGTTCCAACCCAGAACTAAGTCTGCAACTGAACAGTTTACTGCTTGCATTTATCTTTATCCTGCTCCTTACTCAGATAGAGGGTTGAGGAGGACAAAAAGAATGCCATCTCTCCTTATTTAAGGTACAAAAGAAAAGGAAAAAAAGTGGGATTAATTCTTAAATCTGTTTTCTAAAATAATAAGCGAAGGCTAGATCAGACTACACTTGGTACAAGACCTCATTCACAGCTAAAATATTCTCAAGTACAGTTCACTATTCTGCCACATTTCAACAGCAAAAGGTCTCATTCTTTCTACTTAAAAGTACCTTGCAGTGCTGAAAGATCGAGGAACCAAAGCACTCAGTGCTTCTTGAGGGTTTAAGGATATGGGAGGAACAGAGTGTGTCACAGCTTGAAAAAGAAAAAAATGTATTGTCTCCTTTTTAAGTGTTGCAAGTGGTAAAGTACTTGCCTGATACTAAGTTCAAAACTTTCCTGACAGTATTGTAAGTCATCGTAAGAGCCGGCCTGAAACATTTTATATATTATTTTTGTGCCATAACACTTAAGAGCAGTAGTCAAAGAAAAGGATTTTGTTGTGCTAGATGTTGTTCTAGCATGGAACAAATGTGTAAAAAGTTCTTTTCCATACTGTGATTCCTTTTGTCCCAAAGTAAATCCTTATATACTGGCCAGAGATAACAAATCAACATGATCATACTGCAGTCCTCATTAGCATAAAAGATTTTATTTTTAGGATGATCCAAAACCCTAAAATGGAGTAAATAGAAATGGAATACATGGAACAATGAAGCCTCTTTATCCATAAAGATCCTACGTGCATTTAAAAATGCAGACCCAAACCATACATACCAGTTCAAATACATGTTGCTATCAGCATTCTCTCTAGGGTCAGATATATTGCAGCCCATCAAAATGTTTTCATGTGTGTCAGGATGTTATAGCCCAAAGATGATATTATACTAGGAGCCAGAAGGTGGTGGTTCTGTGACTAGGTTTTATCCTTCTGAGGCCTTCCATCAAAGGCAGTAGAAATTGGCTAGGCTGATCCTATGACAGACAAGGTCATTCCAAACTGGGAAACTGCTTCGTTTGGGAAAATAGGCAGTTTTTGTAAGTGCTGCCAGAGGGGCACAAAGAGGCTGAAAAGGAAAGAGAAAGTAACTATGAGTTCATGTCTACTGTCTGCTTAATAAAGAGAGGCTTAGTCAGCCATTGTCATGTCTGTGGAAGGTAAACTTCATGGTCCTTCCCTGCATCATTCTTCACAACCTGGTCACAAAAACTTTTCCCAGAAAAGGAAAAACTGAGAGAGTTCATGCAATATGTTCATGACAGAACAGAGCAGGTGGAGAGGCAGACTCAGCTATAGCTCATCAACAGAGTTCTCTCTTCTTCTAGGTACAGTTTTCTCCTTTTCTTCCCAGTATCATTCTGAAAGTAGACCATAGGTATTTTACTTTTTAGTTTACATGGTTTAGCTCTGTATCAGAAATTGTAGGCTCTTTGATTCTGTTACATAAAACAAACCATGTGTTAGAGAAAGTAGTAAAAAAGGGAGGGAAGACACCACAGGAAAACAGGCCAGACTTGCTCAGCAATGTGCATTCCATGAACGACTTGCGTTGGAAATGACAGAAAAGCATACATTAATCTGTAAACCTCTCTCACTATGAGGTCTAAAAAAGCAATTTATTCTGTCTCAAAATAACATTATACAAGGTCTATAATAAATATATTTGGTAGCTTAGCAACCACAAATATTTATATATACATAAGTCTGGTCTGTCAAAATATCATGGAAATTATATACCATGAAAAACGTTTTATAGACAGACAAAATTAGACTTGTTGTGCAGGGTTGCTATAATTACCCATCATGGCAGAGTGGAAGTGTTGTTATAGGTAACTGGCAGTAAGCGCTAAGTGCCTGATAGTCTTAAGCTAAAAACAAGTTGTGCAAAGAGAAGATGTGTCTCGATTGATACCGCCTATGCCAGTAACATTTGCTAAAATATTAAAATAGTCTCTGCCAGACAGAAAGCCCTGGATCATCTAATGGAAAGCCTGTTCTGACATGATAGAAGAGCTGCAATACGTATCTTGAATGAGAATCAAGTAGTCACAACATTGCTATTTCTAGTAGACAGTGGTTGGCCAAGATTTAATCATAGCAAATGTTTCCAAAGGCAGTCCTCAGCTTAATTTTCATCAGAAATAAATTTTCATCCTGAAGCATTTTGCATACCAGGTTCAAGCTATTCAGCTAACATGCACAGAATGTTCTGTTCCTTGACATAAATAGCTTTATATTAGTTAAGGATCTTTATATAGGCTGTTACTTTAATAACCAGTAACTTAAAAAATAGTTAAATAGTTAAAACTAAGAAGGGAAGAATTCAGTTTATGTAGTGATGGATAAGAAGCAGGATATCAAATATGAGACCCGCACTTGCCTTTGCAAGTGGAAGATACTTAGATCATAGAACCATAGAACCCCAGGTTGGAAGGATCTTGAAAGATCATCTGGTCCAACCTTTCATGGGAAAGGGAGCCTAGGTGAGATCATCTAGCCTTCTGGCCAATCACATCTTGAAAACCTCCATCCCTAGGGAGGTTGTTGCAGTGAACAATTGTTGTCACTGTAAAAAAGTTCTTTCTTATATCGAGGTGAAACCTCTCCCAGTGCAACTTGTACCCATTGTCCCTTGTCTATTCCATGTGGCTCCTTGTGAAGAGAGAGCCTCTGCCCTCTTTGTAGCTGCCCTTTAAGTACTAGGATACTGTGATGAGGTCTCCCCGAGCTTTCTCTTCTCCAGGGAGAAGCGATCTATATCCTTTGGTCTTTCCTCATAGGGCAGGTTCTCCAGCCCTTTGATCATTTTCATGGCCTCCTTTGGAACCTCTCCAGTCTGTCCGTGTCTCTCTTGAATTGTGGGGACCAGAACTGGACACAGTACTCCAGGTATGGCCTGACAAGTGCTGAGTAGAGTAGGAAAGTGCTGAGTAGAGTGGGAAGATGAAGATGGTGATTTTAGAAATTGGCACTATCATTCCAGAGGACAGAACTGGGACACAAAATGCATAGAATTCAGTATGAAGGTCAAAACATCCACAGCTCCCAGCTTCAAGCCCCTCTTTTCAAAAGCAGAAGGTCCATGAACAGATTTAGCTGAATGGTAATTAAAATATATTCTTCCTTAATATATAGGACAACTCCTGCTCAGTATAGTTTGAATGAACCAGTCCAGCAAGATGCAGCTTCACATCTCACAGGTGCCTTCATGACAGCCATGAATATAAGGCTGCCTGTGTTGCCTAACACACAATTTATACTTGCTTGATTTACATATAAATCTTAAAACTTTTTGAAATCCTTTGTACTTTGACAGTAACAGTAAAAAACTAATTACCCATTGCATAAATCCTTTTCTGCAAGGTAAATTTCTAATTTGGAGTTCAGTACATTTGGGCTTTTTTATTATTATTTCTTGCTTTTACTAGCTTTAGAATGTTGCCATTCACCAAACTTGGAAATTATCACAACAATCTAAATTTTCACATAGTAAAAATATTTATTGCCCTCAGGCACAAAATATTTTGTCATTTGTTCAAAAACTCATTTAAATGAGAAATATGATCAACATTTAATCATTTCTTTAGAAAATAACATTCAGACATGCCAAATTTTCAATGAACTTATTCATACTGATTCTAATAAGCTGAACAACTTGTTTTGGCTGCAGCTATCTTTTTTCCATATGGAAGTGCTTCTACTAGCTTTCTTCCAGATTATGTGGTTGAGAGGAGGATGTGGAGAAAAGTCCTGTGTTGTTTTTTGTGGCACAAATTCATTTTGGGGACTGAAACATGCAATATAAATTGCTCTCAGTAAGCTTGAATCCCGAGGGCACGTTTTGGCACTATGACAACCAAATCTTTACCTTAACAATCTGTGTCTAAATTCACAAAGTATATAACAGGTTTAAGGATGCATCCGCCTTACACTAAACATTCATCTGCAGAGACAGCATGTATTTTCACTTAGGTGTATTGCACTACAGCCACTTCTTCAGGGTTGTGCACAAAGGCAATTTGAGCAAGGTTAGGAAGGAAGGCACTGGTGACATTACAGCAAAGACAGCACACAGATCAGTGCAATGAGAAGAAAAATGGATGTAGTACAGAGCAAAATAAAATTACTATCAAAGAAAAGAAAAGCTTGTTTTCTAATTACCTAAATCAACAGAAAAAATTACCTTTTGTACCAAATAAAAATAAAATTACTACTAAGAAAAATCCATAGTTAGGATGCAATATTAGGACTGCACGAGCAGAATTTAAGTCCTTCTAAGGCAAAAAGAATATTCCTTACCTCCCCATAGCTTCAAAAACAAATTTCTGCAACCCCTTTTGTGCCAGATCAATGACGTGATCGGCTGAAAATAGGTCACTTATTTTATTAAATTCATTTTCAGTAGCTGAGTAATGGCCACACAAGCAGCAGCACTAGCAAAAGGAGGTAGTGGTAATGTACAGCTAGGACTGGGGAAGATAGGACTCCACTTGGCAAAAGCACCATCTAAAACTAGTTTAACCTGCTTGTAAAACTTCAGCCACAGAAAAGAATGATCAAAGGATGTGAATGAATGTAACATCAGAGACTAAAACCTTGTGCTTTCCAGAGAATTTTATACTCTGATAGTTGGGCAGAAATTTTTCATTAATCCAGATTTGATATATTGTAGAGGAACTTTAAATCATCAATTCTAATCAGAGTCAGGGACCTGTTTATTTGATCTGCCCTTAGCAACCAATGCACAGAGCCAAAAGAGTTTGAGAGAAGAGCTGGTTGTTCACTCAGCTGTTAGCCTGAATGAGCACTATGCTCTTGTCTTTTGTCTGACCATCCATCCCTTCACACAGATTCAATGCATGGTGGAGAAGTTAGGACAGAAAATATGCACTAAGAAGAATTTATTGCTGAACAAAGACTTTTCTATGGCTTACATTTGCACAGACATCAGAAGAAGAAATTGAGACTGAAGTTGATAAGGCAAAAGGTAAACAATTTGCTTCGATAGCCATGCTGGAATAAGGGATTTCTGTGTCACCTCCTTGTTCTCTTCTTTAGATTTTGAATTATCAACTGTCACACTACGGGGAGCAGAGTAAGCATTAGTAAGTGAAGGAGATCATCTTGAAAAGGCCAGTCCCAGATGTAATAAATCTTGGTGGAACAGACACCTCTAAGGAAAAAACCATCTTGTGGATGACCATACTATATCTGATATGCACAAATTTCTGACACATACATGAAAATTTAGTTGTGGAGCCAGATAAAAGAACAAAGCAATGAAGAAGTTCAAATAATTTCCTAAATGTCCCAAGTTATCTCAATAGGTTAGTTAAAAAAAAGGTGTAGAATCATCCAGATTACACTGTATAATTGTTTTAACACAACAAATACAAAAATGAAGCACTTTTCAAGAACTGGAACAGACTTCTTAAAAGTTTATGTGTACTGAGCCACACAATGGAATATAAAAGAAATAGGGGAAATTAATAACAGACACAAAAGCGAGTCTACTGAAGGAATAAACTTTTACAGGCAACAAGAAAAAGGAAATGCAAAAAAAAAAAAACAAACCACCCTTGCTAAAAAATAATTCTTTAAAGTATTTTTCATGTGCATCAAATCAAATTATACTTAACAGAACAGCATTCATATGTGTATATGCAATAGAAATCGCTCTGTAACTAATGATGGTAGAAGTGCAAAAGCTTCAAAGACTATGAACAATTTCTCAAGCATATGAATTCTAGCAAAAGCTTATCTGAGCTATTTGAGTTACTTCTGGATCTGTAACACTGAGCAGGAAACCTCTGAAGAACAGCCTCTCTTGTGAGAATTTCAGAGTCTTTTTTTGGTCAGCTGAAAACACTGGGATGGTTTTTCAAATGTCTTCATTGTTGGCCTGAACTCTGAACCTGGGAAGGTCAATGGAAAAAGCCCTCCTATTGACTTCAGTGGGAGGGAGTGAGATCTTGTAGCAAGCATTTTAGAAAAGTTCTATGCAATGTGAGAATGTTTTCAAGGTATTTCGGCACTCTTTACAGCATCAGCTTTTTCTCTTCAGGTTTGAGTTATTTTCCAGACTAAGATACAAGGGGCACAGAACTTTTTATTCGATCTAAAAGCTTCTCCATTCTCCATGTGCTTAAATTAACTTTGTAAAGTCGATATACTGAAAGTTCCTCAAATTACATAACACTAACAGATCATAAAGGTTATATAAATCTTCAGGGTTTTTTAGATTGGAAGGTGAAATCAAAGTTTAAAGTTTAAATGCCTACAGTGCTTTCCCCTTTCTTTGTCTTTGAGGTCAGAAAAATAGCTGGACAAATGTGTTGGTTTATAGCACACATGCAAAAATACACCTATCGGAATCCACAAGTAAATGGGTTATTTAAGAAAAAAAAAAATTGTCAAATATCATGATCAAATATAATAAGTTCCTGAAGCTGTTTCTCTGTGAAAAGAAATTGTTTCCTTTTAAAACTTTTCATTCAATAAAACCTGTGATGAATTCCGTGTAAGGAACTTGGCAAATACGTAAGTATCGCATGTCATTTTATGGCACAGGTCTTACCTTCTTCAAGTAGGATGTCAGATGCAGCTTAGGCTGTATAAGCTGAGCTGTCTGCAAGTAACTATCATAGAGAAGCAGATTCAGGCAGAATATGCACAGCTGAAGCACTACATATTTCAAGTCCAGCAGAGTTGTGGCTGAACGCCAAAGGGGCAAATAACATCAAAGCATTTTACAAGCAGAGTGAGGTGAATGATAATGATCTACAACAGTGTTTTTCACATTGTAGTCCAGGAGACAGTGCAGTCCCTACAAGCAGCTGACATCAGCAAGGCCCAAGAAACGCTTCAGATGGTGGTGCTTCCTGTTGGTTATTTTGGAATAGGTTGTGCCAGTGACAGATTACATCAGTGGTGTCCTGTTGTGGGTTAACCCCGGTAGGCAGCTAAGGCCCACAGAACTGCTTGCTCACTCTACCCAAGTGAGATGGGGGAGAGAGTTGGAAGGGCTCTTCCACAGGAAGAGAAGTGAGAGAATTGATGGGTTGAGATAAAGACAGTTTAATAGGGAAAGCAAAGCTGTCCACAGAAGCAAAGCAAAATAAGGAATTCATTCACTACTTCCCATCAACAGGCAGGTGTTCAGCCATCTCCAGGAAAGCAGGGCTCCATCACACATAACCACTACTTGGGAAGACAAATACCGTAACTCCAAATTTTCCCTCTTCCTCTTTGCTTCCCCAAACTTTTATTTCTGAGCATGATGTCATAAAGTATGGAATATCCCTTTGGTCAGTTGAGGTCAGCTGTCCTAGCTGTATCCCCTCCCAAATTCCTGTGCACTCCCAGCCTACTCACTGGCAGGGCAGTGTGAGAAACAGAAAAGGCCTTGATGCTGGGCAAGCACTGTTCAGCAATAACTAAAACATCAGTGTGTTATCAACACTGTTTTGGTCACAAATCCAAAACACGGTGCCATACGAGCTATTAAGAAAAAAATTAACTCTATCCCAGCCAAAACCAGCACATGTCCCTAGTTCTCAAAGGCGATGCACTTTGAGATGAGGAGTTTTCTCAAAGTTCTCAGCATGAGAAGGAAAGCATCCACAGTTACTGTGGTGGGTTAGCCTCAGCTTGCAGCCAAGCGCCCACATAGTGTCTTGCTCATTCCCCTGCTTCCAGCAGGATGGAGCAAGAAAATAGGAAGAACGAGAGAACAAGAAAACTTGTGGGTCAAAATGAAGACAAGGAGATCACTTACAAACTACAGTTGCAGGCAAAACAGACTTTTGAGAATTTAATTTATTGCAAATCAATATAAATATTTGAGGACAATAATTGGGTATTAGGAAACAAAAACAACAATAGCAAAAAATAAACAAACATCTACACACTTAGTGAAAACACCTTTCCTCCCCCTTTCCCAGGCTCAATTTTACTCCCATCCTCATCTCCAGGCACCTTTCCTTCCCATTCACAGTCTCAGTCTCACTTTTTCACTGTAGACACCTCTCCTCCACCCCTTGATACCACCACAGGTTACACAGAATCCCTTCAGTGAGACAACAAGCCGTGTGTGCAGTCAGGACATAGTGGTTTCCTTCTGCTGCTCCTTCCTTCACACTTTTTTCCTGTGCTTCAGTGTGGGTCCTCCACAGGCTGCGCTCTCTTCAGGGAAGTACATGCTCTAGTGTGGGCTCATCCACAGGTCTCAGTCCCTTTGGGGGTATACCTGTGCCAGAAGCTCGGCGGATGGGGTCAGCTTTGGCCTGTGGTGGGCCCGTTGTGGAGCTGTCTGGAATCAGCTGTGTTCAGTGCAGGGCAGCCCTGGACCTCCTCCCACAGACACCATCCCTGAAGTCCCCCCTCACTCCCAAGACCTTGCAACCTTCACCCTATACAGTTATGTATCATTGTGCTATCTGGTTCGTCCATTCCTGTTTGCTGGTTTCCCTTAGGCAAAATAGATATGGGAAAGACAAATGTTCTTCAAGACTTCTGACTCTTATCAGAAACTGAATAGTCCAGAATAATGAGTAATCAGTTTCACAATTTCCAAATGTAATACCCATGTACATGTGGAATTTTCATCTAGAAATCAGTGTTCCTGTAGAGAAAATTCCAACCCATCTGACATACATGCATTGCTGTATTTTCTCATATCTTTAACCTGTCATAACTGCAATAAAAAACAATTTTCTCTGAAGGTTTTGAGGCTTCCCCGCACCATTAGTATAATGCTGTAAAACTCTGCCTGGTTTTATTATTGGCATTATCATAAACAATGCCTAGTCTCAGAGCATTCAACATTTGAAACAGGGACTTATTTGGGTTGAAAAGAATGTTCTTGTAACATGAAGTAATGGCAAAAGTCTTCCAGGCAACTCTGATTTTAATAAGTCTTGAATCACACTTTTCCAAACCTCTGGCCTTTTGAGATTCTGCCATCACTAAAAAACTATTTCTGTATCCCCTCAGATAATGGGTCTCAGTTATTTAAATGTGTGTCTAAATTGCTACTGGGTTGCTATGCCCTGTGTGCATTTTTGTATTAAATCTTATTTTTTAAAGGAGTATACTTCTGTTGTAATATAGGTAAATGCCACTCAAAATCTTCAAGAGCAGTTATTACTTGTCCCATTCGAAGACACACTACAGTTTCTTGATTCAAAGCAAGTATTAGAAACGTCTCAGTCTGCATTTTCCTTCATTTCCGAATTTTCTAGGAAATCAGAATATGTTTCATAATCTTCCAACTGCACACTATGATCCAGCAATTTTTGTGTTATTGCCAGAACTAGGTTCCTCTGAGAATAATTTTTGTAGTCTGCAGACAGTCCTGCCTGAAAAGGTCATAAATAGAAAAGTTCTACTTTATACAAATAAATAACTCCCTTTCATTGTTGACTGTGATATTTAAAATACAGGGAAGGATTATTATTAAAAAATCCTATTTCTATGCTGATCACATTCTCAAACACATGCAATTTAAGCCACAATTACATTTAATATGCAGACACAGTTACAGTTTAATATAAGTACACAGCTCAACAAGGCAAAACAGAATACGCCATTTCTCAATAACTGGTGTTTACTACGGAGAGAGTGATACAAATTATTGTTATATGACATTATACAAGTACATAAATGTATCCATTTACAAATTTGGAAAAATGTAACTGATAACATGGACAGAAAGCAATATTGACTTCTCATATAGACTTCCCAGTTTCAGCGGGAAGACACAATACAAGAATAGACTTATGGTCATTTTAGGATTAGAACTAACAGGGCACGGTTCTGCTCTTGCCTCAGTGTTCTTGTTAGATCACAGGACAGTTGCAAAAGGCAACATTTTCAAAACTAACGAGTGAGTTTTAACTGTTCAGCTTGAGCTTCCTGATATTATCAGGCTTCATATTACAGTGATGTCAGAAAACCAAGCCCCTGAGAAGCATCTCAGCTACTGAAATACTCCATATCAGTCACTTGAGAGTACATACTTCAGATCATTATCATGTGAATAGTATTACTTCCCTTTTTCCTGTTTGTCAGCATCATCTTCTTAGTCTATAAATTCCTCGGAGAGGAGTTATTTCTTGCTGTATGTTTTGCACAGTTCTTGCCACAGTGGGGCCCTGACTTTGCTTAGGATTTCTGTTTTCTTAGTTTGATTAATTACAATTAGCAGTTAGAACAATAACAGAAACACTTTGATGTTCCATTCAAGACTTACAGACAGATAGGCATTTTCATTTGCATTTGTAATGCTGTGTTTGATCAGTTAAAAAATAATCTACAAAAATCCATCTGGAAGGTAAAATAAATTGGTTCCACATTTGTCCTGTCACATAAAACTGTTGTAGACATTGTCATATGAAAAACAGTCCACATTTGTGTTAATTTCTGATTTGGCATAAGTCACCATTGGTTAGTCTTGGTGATGGCAGCTGAGAATTTTACACTAGCAGATCCCTAATTTAAGACATTTGTGAGCTCTGAACCATGCAAAGGTACTCAGAAATTATTGCCATTTTATGTAGTTAAAATCCTGCATGCCTTTAAAATAGCCTTTCAAAAAAATATTTTTTTATTCAATAATAAATGAATTCATGGTAAGGTGTGTATTTTATCATCTGTAAAACTGTCAATAAAATCTGCATTAGTCTGAGGAAATGTATATGCTATCAAGAACTTCCTAAGAATCACAGCATCTGCTCTGACTCCCTCCAAAAATGTTTTGTAGGAAAAAATGTTAAAGAGAACAGGACAAAATATACAAATGTTACAATCTGTTGACCAGTATATACACTGTACCTAATAGACATGGGGATCTAATTTTGCCTTGTAGGATTTTGTACCACTGAGTTCAATGAAAACAACATTGTATTATCATGAAGATATATCATTGTATAAATTATTTTGATTAACTAATTAGCTTAGTAATAACTTTGACAGAAACACTGTGGAGAAGGAAAAATTCACGGGCATTTTACCATGAGAAACATTCACATAGAGAAATTCCTTCCATGTTACTTTGTGTACTGTGTTAGTAAAGTGCAGTAATTTATAAACAGGAGTTTCTCAGTCTCCAATGTTGTTCCTTTTAAAATGGTAACTACGGGTAAATAGGAGAAACCAGTGTTTGCTTTCCAGCTACATGTACTGCAAATAATGATGCTTTGAAAAATAATCAAATGCCCTTAAGAAGTTTACAAATTTATTTGGCAAAGTATACATGCTAAAGTAAAAAAAATATTTTTTCCTATGTAAAACACAAGTTCAAATTGTTGCTTTCAGTAGCGTGTAAGAGAACATGATTCCTAACACACCTCTTCTGTAAGCTACCTCTAATAAAACATTACCATTGCGGTTCATTGCAGCATCTTATCATCCATTACAATATTTGTCTCAACATTTTAAATCTGTGTTTCTCAAGCAACCTTCTACAGAGGGTTTTGCTGTGATATCTCATCAAAACAAAAAAAGAAAGAGCTAAATGCATGTTATGGTTTGTCTGCATGACTCCAGCTCAAATAAAATGTCACTGTAGATTGTACAAATCACTATGAACAAATACAGTCTTCAAGCCTGGTGTAAAACATCCCCAGATAAGACTCTAAGACTATCAAATGCAGCTTTGGGACATGCTTTTGTCCCCTTCATCTTTAAGCTCATAGCTCAATCCAATTATCCACAATTTAGCTTCTGCCAGCAATTTGTGTACACTTGTGTTGCAGAGGAGGATTTTTTTGTATGACTCAAGTGTAAAATTTTAGCTTACAAGCCAAAAACATCTTCAAAAGAAACCCATGAAATGAAATAGTAAAAGCATGAGACAGGACTCTACAAACCATGAGACAGGATACAAAAAATTACAAAAACCCCAAACAGTTTCTAATCACATATATTAACTTTCACCTCAGTGAGAACTTCTTTTAAATGAAATCTGCAAAACACAATTTGCTTATTTTGTTCATCAGTTAAAAAAAACAGTGTATGTAAAAAATTTTCTTCCAACAAGAACAGAACTGAGGAAAATTTGGGTTAGAGCTATATAAAGTTCTGAATTCCAGAACAGAAACTTCTAGGACTTAAACCAAGTCAGCAGTTTTCCAGAAGTTAAATGCTTGTTTGTGTATTACTTTTCAACATTATTTCCACATCCATTGGAGTCAGAAACACAGTATTAGATCTTTGGTTCTATCCAACTGAAGCCATCCAGAACAAAGCCTTCTAGAATATTAGTCTAGTCCTTAGGATACAAATATTTTCAATTTTTCATGGCACACATTGTTGCCATTCTGGCAACTGAGGATTAAGTGACCAAGAAGCTTTCTCTAGCCCTCTTTACATTCTAAGTTTCTCACACCAAGTGAGAAAGCCAAGTGAGTTTCTGTTGACTTGATTCTGTTTGAGGATTCCTCAAAATACAGCCACTGGCCTTAAATAGATGTAGACCACCACTAGAACAAGACTGTTTTGTTTAGCTGTTGGCATCATTCTGGAATGCATTTCAAGTTCTGACTTGCATTATTTTGGCTTGGTCACATGTGATACCCTAACAGTTTTGAAGTCACATTTATTCTAATAATTTATTCCATGGAAAAATATCCTAAGAAATATCAGAGGACTTTCTATTAGCAGTGATTCCACTTTCCAGTGTAATGGTTCTGGTCAGAGTTAGGATCTCATCTTGAAACAGAAATTATGTACAAGATTTTATTAACAGCATTTCATCTTGCATAGCATTTGAATAAATAGGCAACAAAAGGAGGTTTCCACTAAAAAATTCAAATTTCAACCAAAGTACTAAGTTATTTGATAGGACAACACTTGAGGGGCTAACCTAAGTCTGCTAGGATCACCTATGCAAAAGAAATAAAATCAGTGAAGTCCAACAGTAATTTCTTAGCATTCTATTACTACTTCGGGGAAAAATGAAACTCTGTCTAGGAAAAGGGCCCAACCAGGATTGCACTATGTCACACTAAGCTCTGGCTGCTGTCAGAGTACATCAAAGCTGTTAAAAGCATTGTATATTACAGCAGACAGGTCAAGTGGCCTTAACCTGGCACTGGACACCGCAAGAAACATGTGACCATAAGACCAAAGGATGGAAAAATAAGGTTTCAACTACAATTCACAGTGATAAAATCTCAGCTCCCATCACATGCACCTGAATGTCTTCTGTTCCGGTGATCTTGTCATATATGGTAAAGGGTGTGTTTCTATTCTAATCAGTTTGAGTGTCTAACTTTAAACAATCCACAGCAAAATCACAGTGTTTCAGAGCAAAAATTAGTAGTCATACTTATTTATGTTAAGTAAAGGTAATTGTGTTTAGTGTGATATGTAGTGAAATGATAGGCTGTAGTCATCCCTGATATTACATTTATTTCCCATTCCACAATTAAAGGACCCATAATCCTCAATCCTAAAAACCTAACAAGCAAACATAATACATGTGCAGTCTTCAAGCCCAGGAAAAAATGTAGTACTGAAACATTCAACCTAAATATTCCTATTGTTCCTCCATCTGAGTGCCTCCCATCTACTTGTTATACTTTTACCATCTCTGAATTATCATTGTGAAATGATTTCATGACTTATCAAGTCAAGTATGGTTATGCATGTTTGCCAGCTTTCAGATATGCAGTACAAATGGTAATTATAACCATTCTAAATGATACATCTTCCCAGTGCTTCAGATTCAGTGAGTTGACCTTAAATGCAAGGCAGATTTAAAGATGAACAATTTACTTGGATAAAGGAAAACAGAAAATATAATTAATCATTTGCCTATCCTTCAACGCTAGTTTACAAAACCATGGTGCAACTTTATTGAGCTCAAAATTGAAGGGTGACAAGGTTAATACGTAGCTTTAGACCTCATGGTTTCATTAGCAAACACATTACAGACTGCAAAGCTGAACTGACAGTAATGCTAGGCCCAAACAAAGTAAATAATTACTGGCTTGGCAAATGAGGAAGCACTTGCAGAGTTTGTTTACATTTGGTTTTTGGAAAATTCATGTTGGCAACAAGTCAAATACAGTTGGACTAGTAACTGTGACAATTGCTCACAGATGCAGCTGGAAGAACAACAAAAGAATGGATTTATGGTTCTTTTCTCCCCTGCATTTTTTCCCTTTGTTGCCTTTTTTCTTGTGCTGTTGCTTCTATCTTTCTCATTTGTTTTCTTCTCTTTTTTTTCTTTTCTTTACCATTTTGGATCAGTAACAAACTTGTAGCCACAAAGATAAGTGGGTTTTCATGGCAGATGGGCCTTGGAATGTATAAAATTCTCATGTTGCATTCTGTCTTTTGGCCATATATTGGAAAAGACACAGCTGTATTCAAGCTGCACTCATAAAAGCCTTGCTCCCTGACAAAACGTATGAGTGCCCTCAATTCTTGTAGGCCTGTACTGGATTTTCAAGAGAAATGCATCACTTCCATGCTGGTGCACTGTTAACAAACTGTATCAGATGCCAAGGGTACAGAATTGTGTCTAGCCTCAATTCCTTTTATGCAATTCATTGTTTGGCTATATAGGAGAACTTGAACATGTTGCTTGGAATTCAAATAATAAGGCAACCTATGAAAATGGAAAATAATTCAACATCCTGTAGTTGATCTAGAAAAATTGTGAAACTGGAGTTCCCTTTCCAACATTTTATACAGAATGCAATTATTCTAAACACTGAATATATTCAACTTCCTAATATACAGTAGTATAAGAGGATGAAGAATCAGTGAGAATCAAGCATCAATAAAGCAAGTTCACAGAGACAATTATATAACATATAGTCAACTAATAATATACAGAAGAGGACTAATCATGTAAACTCAAGAAAAGTTTGCAAGCAGAAAACAACAGTAATTGTTAGACCTCGCTTTCAGTCAAAATGAGCTGAAAGAGTTTGGTCAGTTCTTGTCAGATCAGCTCATTTCATTAAATGCATTTCACATAGGAAAATTAAGTTTCCTAGTCTGATCAACAGAAACCTACTTTATCTTCCTTACCTTAGTGAACTACCAAACTGAAGTCTCATTAGCTCATGTTTTGGAACACTAGTAACACCACCAAAAATAATTTGAAATTAAGCATACAGACCGTAAAAAGAAACTTTAGTGATCACTTGTGTATCTTAGTTATTTTGCAGTTATTTACAATGTATTGCTTATAGTATGCTAATGTCACTACATTTTTATTATTCTGAAAATAATTAAAATACAAACTGTGTTAAATTACATTTCTGCATTTCACAGAGCAATTATAAAATAACAGAATAATTTTAAATGCTCATTGCATTTGTCTCAGGAAAACAGAATGAGAAGGAGCAGTCCTCTCTGAAGAGTGATCAGGCCAGGACTCTTTCAAGACCTTGGGTAGATGACAAGATTTTCTCAGCTTGCTGACATTCACTGATTAAGGACCAGAAAGGGCCATGTGTGCTGTCTTTCCAAGCTATAGATGCATTGACAACTGAATATTGCATAAGAGATTGTCCTGTGACCAAGATATGGCTTTATTTTTCTTTAACTGTTCCATTATTCTCTGTGCAGGAGAGAGCATGCAGGAGCAGAGACAAAATATTTGTGGAAAGCTGCAATGTATGAGCATTCTCAATTGAAATAAATGAAGCTATTCAGTAAAATTGAGTATTGTTAATTGATATCATCATCACTAAGTTTCCTAGTAAAATGTTGGAAGAAAGTGAGATAAAAAAGGTTTAGAGATATTAAAGTTCTCAATAGCTGCAGAAAAAAGTACATTTGTAAATACGAATTTAACCAGGGAAAAATCCATAACAAGAAAAAACAGTGAGAGAATGGCATGGTGGCAAGTACTTCCAGATGGTTATGAACAGAGTGCGATATTGATTAAGGTATATTCTAATCAATATACAGATACTTCAATGCTTTAAATGCAGTGGCTTTGATGGCCTAAAGGGAACCTTGTTCCGCTGAGTGCAAAGGTTAGATACCTATGGTCTAACAACTGTGGAGATGTGGTACAGTGTAATTATTATGGGGAATCAGATTCTTACACAAAATGCCAGAAGTGCTAAATATCGAGGAGGTAGGCAACACTGGCAGAAATGTGTTGTTTGTTTGATTTTAACATAAACATTATTTGAGTAAACCTTATAATAACATTTCAGCAATATTGCATTTATCACCTCAATATCAGTAAGTGTCCTCTAAATTTATCCCTGCTAACATTAGTGAATAGTAGAGAACATTGGTGAACTAAATGGAAGTTTGAATTTCTTTGCAGAGAAACATCATCATTACACTCAGTGTATTTTATAAAAAATACTTGATTTTTCCTCACCTTTTGTCCAAAAACCATCAATGTTATTTGGACATCAGAAAATTTGCCTTACCATTGGCACTTTATTGAGAAATAATCAGTAGGGAATGACTCTAAAGCACCTCCAGAACTCACAGGGTTCTGCTGATTCCCAAAGGAAGATCTGTGCGTAGAATAAGTGACAGTGACTCTGTGAGTGACACCTGCATCGGCTTTACTTTTTCCCTTCCCCAGCATAGGAAACTGGCTTGAAATAGCACCTTCTAAATCTGCACAGTTCTTAAAACCATATCTGCCATGAGCTGACTTATCTTTGATTCTCTGCAACTGCCTCTCCAGGTTTGATGGAAGTCTCAGCAATTTGGCAGAAGAGTGATGTCAGTTTTCACAACCAGTGACAATGCCAGTTTATGAATTTGCAGTTGCCCTATTCTCTACAGACCAAAACCTGTTTGATCTCAGTCTTTACCATCTGCTATCTCATGACTAACCCAGAGGAATTATTTCCCAAACTCAGGTAATCATCATCTACATTAATACAGGTCTGGGTCGGTGTGCCCCAAGAGCATTTTAATCTTTCCAGAGATCTGAAGTTGTCCTCTAATGTTTGATACATAAAAAAGGTTTTGTACTTTATTCTTTTACACTGATTTTATTTTCAGGAAGATGAAAACTGAAATGTCTTGGTAGAAACAAAAGCCATAGAGCTTTACCTGCACTACATAAAATCTGACCAGAGTTTAAAATGGTCATCAACATCACCACTGCATCACTTTGTGCTATGCAGATTTCTTTTGTTGAATTCAGTCGTAACTACAGATGCTCAACACCTCTTAGTACCAGGCACATACAAAATAAATCTTCTGAACAAGCTATGCATACAAATACATATATCTGATAGAAATCCAAGATTGCCTCAATAATATGCAAAGTGTTCCACTAATCCTTTCCAGTGATAAATCCCAGCTAACAGTAATAAACATCTTTGGGTATGCATCACAGAGCTTTTAAAAGTCAACATATTTTTTCATTTTTAGAACAGTTATTAGCTTTTTCCAAAATTGAAAAATATTTGCAAAAATGCTTTAGAGTAAAGCTGAGCAATTTCTGTGTTCATCAGCAATTGATAGTTGTGACAGTATGAGAAGCAGTTTTTCAGGACTGGCATCTGATTTTGTAGACTTACCTTGAGATGTCAGATAAACATATTATATTAGAAGTTCTAAATTCAAGTTGCAAGCTCAAACAGGAAAAACATAATTAAGGATGACTAAATGTAATGTTTCTGTCTTTACTAATATAATGCATCAGTCCAGTGTAACAAAATACTAACAAAAACGTTGTCATGGCACTGATAGACAGATTCTACATTTACTCTAGGGTTACACTAACAATTATCAGCAAATTCCAGGTTGAACATGCCCTGAATAATCTGGAATGCCTGGCAGTTAGAAGTTTTTACATGCCAGAGGACTCTCCTAACTAGAGTAAAGAAAATAATTTAGGGCGGTAAGAGATTGTTAATTGTTTTAATACCTCAGAGGGTTTCTAGAGCTATTCTACCTAACACTCTGGAGTTGAATATATGTGAAATATTGAGACTTGGAGTAAAGCCCTCTGAGCTAAGGGAAGGACAGTGGAAGTGAATGCTTTGCTCAGGGGAAAAAAAGAATGGCATTCCATCCCACTGCTCTGTCTTGTGGCTCTCACAAAGAGCATTTCCAAAAGAGAATAAGTACTAATAGTACTTACCATACCTTGGTGAGATCTTAGCAGAGTTTACAATTAATTCATTGTAAGATGAGTGGAAAAGAAAATACACTTCAATAGCAATTCAGGTATACGAAGTATCCATGAATGTAGTACCGCTTGGAGACAGAAGAAAAAGTGCTGTTGCCTGTAGATGTCTGGTAGATTGGTTGCTTTCAAGATTTTTTAATGGCCTGGAGAAAATAGGTCTGAGCTTAATCAAATTTAGCACAGACTACCTTTTAAGAAGCAGAATGCATGAGTTAGGCTTAACATTTGAGAATTCTATAGAGTTGCACCTAACTACCAAACCCATAAAAGACCTAGGAAGCTAAAACAAATTACTAGGATTCAGACTGCTGAATTTTAAAGCACTGAAATTTAAGTCTGAATGTTGCAACCTAAGACACCATCAGTCAAAACAGGAAACAACCTGACAAAAAAGAAGAAACTGCTCAATGTGTCCATCCTTTTTACTTAAAATGGAGTTTAATTTATCTCTATACTGTGATCACATCTTTGCACATCCATAGTACTAGTCAGGATCTGAAGTTTAATGTGAATTTTCAGATATTCATATATATACTTAATATAAAAACTCATGCAATGTGAACTTAAAATATTAATTTCTCTTTCAAATATATCATCAAAGTCTAAAACATAAGAACAACAGTTTTGTTTTCTCTTACTTACTATTACTCTCTTACTTACTAAATACTTACTATTTCTCTTAGGGACAAATAACAAATGGAATAAGATCAAATAGATATAGCAAAATATAGATGAAAAATGTCCTGATACAGAAAAAATTAAACCAATTAATTGCTATCAAGATCCACTTTTGCTGAAACTCTTGCAAGCCTTATCAATAATCTTATTTTAATATCACCTCCACTTTCTCTCTGCTGTTGCCTTTTGCTTTCCACTGTCCTGTTGCTTCTGCATTTTCCTATGAAGAATTAGACCAAAATATCTTTGAGACAGGGACCTCACAGAGTTTCTGAATACAATAAACTGCCTAGCCCAAACTGGGGAAGTGTGAAATAATAAACAAGCCAGCCAACCAGGCCTCACACTTCATCATCTCCCAGTGGCTTGCAGTAATATTTGAATGCATTGTTCCATCTCATAAAATCTGGCCATAATACAGTACTTTGGGGAATCAGGAAAGAATGAAATTGCTGTCACTGTTAGCTCTGTCTACATTATACCAGGGCTGAGCCTGATGTGCCTAAGGGACACAGATACCATGTCTGCTGTGTTTTCTTAAAAAAGAGCAGTCAGGCAGGTCAAAGTAGATATTTCCCACTGCACCTCCATGATCTTACATCTTACCCTTCAGCAGACCAAAGGCCTACCTGGCCAGTCAACCAGATTTTGACCTTCTCTTGGGTTTGTTGTCAGAACAGAAAACAGCAAGCTAACCAGAAATTCAGGTCTAGGACATTTTAGCTAATAGCTGAGAGGTAGTAAGGAATAATATTGGGCATGGGTTTAGAGCACCTACAGCATGCACCTGCAGATGTTGGTCATTGAATTGGTACAAACCTACTCTGTTGGCTCAAAACTATTTAAAATCTATGAAAGGATAATTTTGTCACCGTGTGTTTCATGCCATTTTGAGTATCCTTTTTATTTCTACAGTCAATATAAAAGACTGAAGGTAGAGCAGAATAAAAATAATGTTGTATGGCATTTCAAGAGAAAAGCTTTGCTGCATTTACCTCAGTGTGGATCACATTCCTAAAGACAGCTGATATTCAGGTCAAATAACATCTTCTAAGCCCACTGTTCCTGATCATGTAAGCACACGAATGTATTTTAGTATAAAATCAAGCAGATTATCCTAAACCACCTTCAGCAATAGCTTTAAGTGACTGAACGTCTTCAATATGAGTTCAGAGACCAGACAAACCACACACAAAAGACGTTCTGTATTCCTCAGACTCTGGGAAAGTTTAAACCACAGTTCTCATGGAGAAATCATGAGATACAAATCAGTGAACAGGCTTTATTAATTCAGCTGTTAACTTGTTTTGTTTACGTACTCCTGGGCAGAACAGTGAATGTCATTGGTTCTGTTAGATCGAAGCTGTGTTAACTCCAGGTATGTACACCAAATCAAACATGCAGAAAATGAAAATGCTGCCTCCAAATTTATAAAAAAACAACCATAAATCAATACTGACCAAAGAAAGTCATTGATGGGGACAGACTTTTTGGTAGGGCCTGGAGCGATAGATAGCACAAGGGGTAATGGTTTTAAACTGAAAGAGGGTACATTCAGACTAGATATAAGGAAGAAATTTTTTACAATGAAACACTGGCACAGGTTGCCCAGAGAGGTGGTAGATGCCCCATCCCTGGAAACACTGAAGGTCAGGTTGGACGGGGCTCTGAGCAACCTGCTCTAGTTGAAGATGTCCCTGCTCATTGCAGGGGGGTTGGACTAGGTGACCTTTAAAGGTCCCTTCCAACCCAAACTATTCTATGAGTCTATGAAAGTGGGGTCAAAAAGCATATCTGTGGCAAAATATACAGTGTTTAGTAAGATTATGGCACATATACATACTGGGAGGCCTGTGGGTGGAATAGTGATAATCTGTTAATAGTGTCTTTAGAGGAGAGTTGTATGTGATGTCTTTCTAAGCTTTGAAAGCTGTAGGCTTTACCTCATATAACCAAATGTTGCTCAAGAACTCTGGCAAATCTATAGTAGGTGTGAAAAAGATTTCACTCTTTAAATTAAAAAAAAAAAGTAGAAAATAATAACAATATACCCCCTAGATGTGGGAAAAAAACACCACTCAACTACTCTTTCTCCCTCTCTCTCAAGGGTTACCTCACAATTTTTCTTTATTTCTTCTTTAGTAAGCTCCTCCCTCATTCTTAAAGCAGTAGTAAATCACACTATTTATTGATATATTTTCCTCACATAGAGGGGTTTCTGAGCACACTTTATTTTTTAAAGAAATGTATCTGCATAACCTTGTACTTCGTTAACTATGCTAGAGGCATCACTGGAGTAACTTGTTTCTTGAGAACCCTGTTTGGGTTTCTCAAAACAACAGAGAAACTGTTATTTCAGCTATACCATGTCTCCTTTGTTCTTTGTAGTCCCTCTGGGCTGCTTAGAGACACAGCAGAACCTTACTCTGCCTCTCTAACCTCACCCTCTGGATCCTGAAAGGCCAAAACACAGATATCTAAATCACATCCATTTTGACTTCCTAATGAGCAAATTTATCTAATAGAAATGTCTGCAATTATAGCGTTAATGAATGAAGAGCATCTAATGTATAAATAAACAGTAGGTTTCTGTTTATATAACCATGTAATTATGCACAGAAGAATCAAAATATAAATACAGCAAAGCTATCAAACCATGAACAAAAATACGTAATCAAAATCTTTACATTTCCCCCCCCCCCCCCCCCCCCCAGTTTTTTAAATTTAGGCAAAGCTAAAAGCTGTTCCATAGTATTTAAATGATTCTTATTTTAGACACCAGATCATAGTTTTGCATTTCAGTGTTTCTGGCCCATATTTCAGTTTTAACATGACAACAACACATACAATTTTGCATAGTTTTCATAGCTTCAAATTCTTTAAACAGATTATAGTATTCTGCATATTTTACATATGACTACGTAAGTCTGATTTTCACAATCTTGTAATTCATATTTTAAATTGTTAGAAGCATGTATTTTAAATGTTTATATGTAGTTCTACATTACACATGGATTCTGCTTACCTCTGGATTCCATCTGTGGACATACTGAGACTAGGCATTTATTATGAAAACTTTCACCTATCAAAACATTAGGAGGCTTAAACTGTACATCAAGAACTGGACTGTACTTGCTTGCTATCAGGTTCTTTATATAAAGGCAAGAATTTTAATGTCTTTTTACAGGCATTCACCTAGGTGATCACATTTTGCCAAAATCAGTAGATTTTTCTCAGATCCATAAATGGTGTAAGTCAAGAATTGCAAATTTAGTGCAAAAATAGTGTAATTTTAGGCACACTGCTATCAACTATGTTTTCAAGATGAGAAAGCAAAAGTTCAGCCTTAATTAATCTCTCTTATCCATTGTAATGGGTCCCTTCTGTGGAAAAATCAATACTTTTCCCAAATAAAGGTACACAAAGCCATGTCACAACATGATAGACCACTAGTGATGTTTGGACTTAAAACTAGGTGTAGCTTGCAAAATAATAGCATGTAATAATACCACACCTGAGTTATGTTTATGGTCAGCTACACTCCGTTCCTAAGGAAGAAAACCAATTGTAGACGCTTGTTTGTTAATACACTGAGCTATGAACCTTCAGCCAGAAAGGATCAAAGTACAGCTTTGCTCTGTAGGTACAAAGTAGCCTTTTATAGAACAGTGCATGCTGGTGTTATTTACTTCTTTCTTAAAATACAACAGTAACAATCTAGCAGGCTCCTAATCTGTTTACTGGCCTCCAGATGCAGAGGATTTATTTAACATTTATCATCAAGCCGACCTGCCTCATAATGACATATCATATTGCAGGAAATGAAAGAATCATATTCCCCTGCTTTTTCTGTGAAAATAGAAATTTATTTTCAAAGACTCTACTTTTCTCTACTCGTTAGATGTAAATATGTCAGAGACACATTAACATGGCATTCAATATAGACTACTATTTTTAAAACAAAGTTGTCATTCTGCTCCTGCTGAATTGCTTATAAATTCAAGTTTTAATAAAGAGATCAGATTACATTAAATGCATTTTGGTATCTATAACTTTCTGCAATGAATTAAAACTGGCTGATCATGTCTCAAGTGCATTTCATTTTCCGTTGATTCATGCACTGCAATATAACCTTCAAAATTCCCTTATGCCAACAAACTCACTCATATATGCTGAGTGCAGGAGCAGATTAAAGTGGCTATAAGATTGAAAACTGTATCAAGACATCAGATAATGCAGTAGAGGTGTAATGAAAGCGTAAACAAAACCTGTAAATGTACAAATTACTGTTCATATAATCCACTGCTGAATTCAAAGGAGAGTTTTGGAGTAAGAAGAAGATATATTAAACCAGAACAAATTGGTAAGGTCACTATATTGAGATTGTTTCATTCTGTTCCATTTAAGAATTTTCTGCTCAGGACTCAGCACTGAAAAATATTTACTGGAATAAAACTGGAAATAAACTTTATCCCAAAGTCAAATTTAAAGCTAAGGTGTTTTAAAGGCAGGACTAAGAAAGCATTGCATCTCTCTCTGTCACCTGCTTGGTTTTTTAAGTTACTTTCAGAAATAACCTTTCATACTTTCCTTGTATATGAGCTTTTTGTTCCTGTGTTGTGAAATCCAATCCATCCTTTAAAGGCTTTTTAAGCTGGCAAAAATGCATTATTACTGATCTAGTAACTTCCATTGTTTCAGTGGTAGCTATGGTTATGGATGAATGCTTTCAACAGAAGTTAAAAGAGATAATGAGTCTTTAATGATACGAAATCAGAGCCTTGTGTGCTTAGTGAAGCCTGACATAAGCTTCAGCTTTCAGTTAGCAAGGAGAGCTTACATAGTATCTTAGTTTTCCACAATGAAAATATCCACAAAAGTGTTTTCTTGCACAACTTTGTAACTCCCAAGATACTATCAGCAGAAGTTACCTATGATGCTAAACAGTTAAATGATGTGAATTGTGGAAAAAAAAAAAAAAAGGAAAAAAGAAAAAATACACATCTGGCAGTGATGAAAATAAAACTCAGTTTTGGTAATTCAATATCTCTGTTTATAGATCTTTTGTTGTCATCCTTGTGATTTTCCCATAGACTTCTCCTCCCCAAAGATATGAAAGAATTGCACTCATCTAACACTCCAGCACAGCAACACTGATACCAAAGATGCCTCCTTACATATCTGGTAAAGGATATGTTTAAAGAACAGGATGTTCTTCATCTGAGCATTGATTGTAAATGACGATAAAATGAGCATATCTTTGCCTTGTAGCTGTGTGGGTCCATTGATTTTGAACTAGATTGGTTTTGCATGCATTTACAATGCACTGTACATGATTTGCAAGTGGGAGATTGTGTATCCAGACCAATACATTTGCACTAACTGCTGTGTCCAGGCAAATCCGATTTCCATGCGTTTGACCAGTCTCATGCCACTGTATCTCCATACTGGTATAGTAATGTGTTGAATCAAATCCACTGCGAAAGGCACAGGATCAAAGAGAGAAATACTTGTACCATTCACCCAAGTGTCTGCCCTTTAAATAGCTTTCCTCTTGCACCAAGTAGAAGATTAGCAACGATAAATAGATTGACTGCAATTTCAGTCACAGCAACATGCTATGAAAACATCTTGCATTCAGTGGCTAATCCAGACTTCTCCCTTCTCTGCCAGACCACAAACCTTTCATCATAAACTTCTCCATTCATCTTACACTGGCATGAAGGGGCAGCCCATATTGAATACATCTACAGATGTTTTATTAGTAGCACATGTTTTAGATGCTGGAGTTATATGAGAGCATACTGTGATTCAGCTGCAGGTGTTTACTAAATAGGAAACAAGTAAAAATATCATGGACACACTCTAGGAATGAAGCGGTTCAGTATTAATTTAATTTACTCTGTGTTTATGTTAACTGATTTAAATGGAAGTCTGCTGCTCTTCTGAGATTATTCAGATTCCCCGTAAGACTAATTTCGCTAGATATGCCTACTTCCAGTCCTCTGACCACCCCTTCTACACTGTCATTTTTAGTAACGAAAAGTCAGCTCCACACTAAAGGGATGAATAGACTGTTCACATATTGTCAGGGTGCCATGGGGGCTGGTGGGGGGGGGCCATGGAGGGGCTCAGGGCAGGGCTTAGCAGCCAGGACCTATCCAGGAGTGGGGCAGGCGGTGGGCACTGGGGCAGCTCCAGCCTCAGGCATCGGGCGCTTCCCTGGGGACTGGGCCAAGCTGGGCCGGGATGTAGGCTGGCAGGTGAGCCTGGCCCAGCAGCGGCCATGGCTGGGCAGGGCAGGGCTGTGGGGAACTGGAGACCAGCCCTGCTGCAGCGTTGCTGGGGCCCAGGGGACTCTGACGGCCCAGGGGGCTGACATGGCGTCCTGGGCCGGGCAGGGCAGGGGGAGCCCCATGGGGCTGACATGGGGTCCTGGGCCGGGCAGGGCGGGGGGAGACCCATGGGGCTGACATGGGGTCCTGGGCCGGGCAGGGCGGGGGGAGCCCCATGGGGCTGACATGGGGTCCTGGGCCGGGCAGGGTGGGGGGAGCCCCATGGGGCTGACATGGGGCCCTGGGACAGGCAGAGCAGGGGGAGCCCCATGGGGCTGACATGGGGTCCTGGGCCGGGCAGGGCGGGGGGAGCCCCATGGGGCTGACATGGGGTCCTGGGACAGGCAGAGCAGGGGGAGCCCCATGGGGCTGACATGGGGCCCTGGGACAGGCAGAGCAGGGGTAGCCCCATGGGGCTGACATGGGGCCCTGGGACAGGCAGAGCAGGGGGAGCCCCATGGGGCTGACATGGGGTCCTGGGCCGGGCAGGGTGGGGGGAGCCCCATGGGGCTGACATGGGGCCCTGGGACAGGCAGAGCAGGGGGAGCCCCATGGGGCTGACATGGGGTCCTGGGCCGGGCAGGGTGGGGGGAGCCCCATGGGGCTGACATGGGGCCCTGGGACAGGCAGAGCAGGGGGAGCCCCATGGGGCTGACACGAGGTCCTGGGCTGTGGGCAGGGTGGGGAAGCCCCGGGGGAGGCTGAGCAGGGACAGTCAGGGTTGTGGGTGCCCTCAGGGCCATGGTGGATGTTGAGAAAAGGTTTAGATGATTCTATATTTAAATTTATCTAAGCATGTAATACTCAGTTCACGATTTTTTTTCTTATAAATGGTCTCCACATGTTATATAGAAAGCTAAAATTGGGTGAGGGGATGTGGGTGGAGCAGGGAGTGGAAAGAGATGTTTTAATTCCATTAACAGGTTATTGAGTCATGGTTGTTTCTGTTTCAAAAACCAAAGTGGTAGAAAGGGATTTCCAAGTGAATTGTCATGTGATTAGTATGGAGAAGTATTTGTTTCCTCTTATCATTCATAGTAGTAATCGGTTTATCCTTCCTCCACGTAACTTTTATTTGTCTTCCATAGTGTAGCTGTAATTCCTTCAGGAAGAATAAAACATAACCTTTGTAAATTTATTAACAAAACACGCATGAATAAATATCACATCTCTTCTAGAATGGATACTTTACATTAAGAAAGACAACTATAAGCTCCTATAAGTCCGATTCTGAGGTAACCGCATAGGATATAGCAAAGAATCAAATTACCATGTTCAGACTCAGAGCCATGTTCAGATACAGCACAAGAAAGCCCACAGACAAAAAATCAAAGGATAAAAAACAGCGCTTCCTTTCACTTATACTTTTAAACTTGAAGATCAGGTTATCTGCAGCTACTAAAGTTTTTTGGCCCTTAATGGTTAGCAAAAAGGAAAGCATTTCCATTTATTTAATATGCTCATAATAGAGGGTTTATGTTTTCATTCACTAACAATATAGTTAAACACTCAGTTAATTTCAATCCTACTGCAAGTCTAAAGAACATATATTAAGAAAAAAAAGCAATTTAAAATTAAATTTAGTCTTGTTAGAAGGTGTGTCCTGTAAGCTGTCAAGACATGTAAGAACATGGCAAAACATAAATCAGTGCAGTGAGATGTGTCAGAATTTTAACAAAAACACTTTTCCTAAGGTTAAGAAGTGTTTGAACTGCTGTTATTAACAATCGTTTCTGATTATTTTATGGACGCATAATAAGAAACTGTACTTTCTATTCAAAACGTCCACATTTATTTTTTCAAGTACCTGTTTATAATTTATATAACAGGTTTTATCTTAAAGGGAAAAGGAAAAAATATTTTCTAACAAGAATAGTAAAGATAGGTATGGGTTGGGATTTTCAGAAGTGTCTTCACGAACAGGAACAGTAAATCGTATACATTATCATTGTGTATTTAGATTAGCTTTGCATCACAAATAGTCCAAATGTGTATAATGCAACTCTCACTATTAACTTTGTATCCTTCAAATTAAACAGCCCCATTTCAAAGTAAGATCAGTTGATGATAGCAGGTTTCTATCAGTTACCGTCTTTGTACTTCGAAGCAAATGTGTGCATACTTCATTAGCATCTTACCAAATCTTACCTAACCATAATAGAACTACACTGTGTTTATACAAACTCCTGTATGTGGGCACTGAATAGCCATTCTGCCTCTGAATACCCTCAGGAATGAAATAAACTGAACAAAATTCAGAGATGAGTTGTGTTGCTAGTCTTCACAACATTTTGTTCCTTATTCACCTTTTCCACACCATTCATGAGTCTATAGCTGTCTATCCTTCCTACATTCAACCATTTCCAGATCAAGAATACTAGTATATATCTTTGCTTCCTTCCCTACAGCTTTTCTATTATATGATTCCTGAGATGGTGGTAGAACTATACATAGTATTCAAAACATGGATACACCAATTACACTGTGCTGATTTAATGCTGCTTTGGGTTTGATTTCTATTTCTATTAAGATAATTTACAACACTCTATTTACCTTTTTGAGATTGTGCTGATGTGAGCTGAGAACCAAGCAATTCCAGACCTTCTAGAGGGGCAACAGGTATTTTACATTCCATCACTTTTATCCATAATTAGGTTATATATTTCTTACATGCACTATTTTTCACCCAGTTATTCTGAAATTCTTCTGCAGCTCTTCTCAAGAATTGGCTGTCTTGCTTAATTTGGTATCATAGATGAAGATCGTTACTTTCAGCATATTCTTTCTCAGTGATATGCAAATAAGTTAAGATATGCAAAACAGAGCAGAGCTTAGGAAATCTCTTTTCATTCTGAAAACTGCTAAGGAATTCCTAGTCTCTGTTTCCTATCTTTAGTCTGTTATAAATCCATAAGTTGACCTTCCCTCTTATCCCAAGGCAACTTATTTTCTGTAAAAATATGTAGTGAGAGATTTTATCAAAAGCTTTTTGAAAACAAAATAAAACTTTAACAATGCTATTATCCTTAACTGCTTTCTTGTTGTTTCCTCAAATATTTAATGGAAGCCTAAGACGTGACACCTCTTTGCAAAAGCAATGTTGACTTTTTACTGGCATATATTTATTCATGTCTTTTAATCCTTTTCTAATTATACCTTCCACAGTTTGCCTATAACCAAAGATTTGTTAGTCACTAGTTCGCTACATCATCTTGTAATGCTGTTTAAGATCATTTGCCATCTTCCATTTCTCTCATGTGGTACATTATTCCTATGAGACAAGAAATAAAATTGCATTTCATCACATTGCAACTTTAACCTAACAACATAAAATGGCTTTGGGATTCAAAAGAAATATTCAGTTCACGTTGTTCTCTAGGCAGAAAAAATGGGAAAAATATTTATCTATTCAGCAAAGTAGTTAAACCGCTCTTTTGAGGATGTCATCTATGCATATTGTCAGAAATACATAACATTATCTAGCATAACTATTTTATAATTCTCTATACTCTTGCAGTTCAAGACTGAACAAGGTGTGTTTAATGCCTACGTAAAGACGCTCTGTATCTATTTCAGGTGGGCTTTTATTGTCTATATTTTCAGGCGACAGATTAAAAACTGTTTCCAGAGTATCAGTATTTTTGGTTGATGAACCTCATGTAACTTTTTAATTGATAAAAATAGTGGTCCAAATTCAGTAATGATATTATTTCTCACACTAATTGAGAGCTATAATGCATTACACAAGGGTGTTCATACAAGGTAATTTGTACCGAATGTGTAGTAAATGTACACAGCAGATTAGTGCACACTAGTATCCTCATGTTAGCCAATCTCAGGTAAAATGCAGAAGCCAACAATTTCTGTTTTCTAAATTTCAAATATGTGTCGAACCAGTCCTTTGTTCCATTACCACAAAAACTCTTGATTTTGTTCTTCTATATGACTACCTTTTCAGTTTATCGTCTTCATTTATTATTTCTAATAAATCAAAGAAGAGACTGACTTATCATGGAACATTGTGTAAAAATAGGACAAAGAAAGAGAGATAAATCCAGGGGCTGTGGATGGAGGAAAGAAAATTGATTTATTTGCAGAAAGGTTTCTGTGGACTAAGCCTGGAAATGAGAATGTGTTGTGAAATGCACAGGGCATTAAATCATGGCTAAACCTAAACTAAAACATCCAGTACGCTGAACAGTTTGGAGAGAATCACAAAAATTCTAGATGAAATTACAGTGTTCAAAATTAAAGGGGAAATTAATGTGTGAAGGCCAAATGTATGGTAACTGCATTATGAAGTTCCAGGTATAGAGTAGGAATGGCAGAAATTTTTGACAAGTTAAGACTTGTCAAACTCTTTTGGTTTTAATTATTTGCTTAGTTTTACAGTTGAGTTGCACGGCTTGAAAAAATGCTGACATCCTGCAAATGTCTACTGCAGTTTCTAGCTTGAATCCAAGGAAAACATGTGTTGTGCCAGAGGTCACTTAACAAAACTTGGTAAGGTCCATATTTGGGGAAACAATATTCTAAAAACTTCCTGCCCAGAATAGATAGATAGATAGACAGACAGACAGACAGATAAATGGAATAGATTTCAAGGTTTCACTTACCTTTTGATATCCCTTTTGTATTGAAACTAGAAAAGTATTCCTCCTTTTTCTTTCTTTTCTTTTTCCTGTCAATGGATACTTATTTGTAATGGCATGAGACAATGACTTTCATCAGCCATGCAGAGTGCCATGTTTAGTGTTCAGTGTCATCAAATTGATTTTTCTTTTATGCATATCACCCTAACCTATCTGTTTTTTCCTTTGTCATGCAATCATGTCTTGTATAACTTTACAAGCTGTGTGAGGGGAAACTTTCACTGAAGATATTCAAGGTTAAACTCAGTAAAACTTTGTTTAAATCGCATGTACAACCAGTTAGCCAGGTACTATTAAATTCATAACGGCTATGTGTAAATGACATTTTCTTCATGTATAACTGCCTGATTTCTCCATACAAATGCTTTTTTCTTCACAAGAAAGATGTTTTCTGTGTAAATATATGTTTACTTCTGCATAATTGCATGTATTTATTTGGTTAATATTGCATTTTGAAAATATTCTTTTGTTTAAAAACTGAAACCTTATATATTGCAATATGATAGTTGTGAAAAATTTATATGATTGACATCATTCCTTCTTATCCCACAGTTTGTGTTGCCAGATATAAATGTAACCTTAAATACAAAGTCCTTGTATAAATGTATTACACATGTAATTTTGTTTTGATTTTTAAAATGTTTTCTTTTTTATAAAAAATGTAGCATTAAGATTCTAAGTAGTATGAATTTTTACTGTCAGGTCCTGTTTAAATGGGCTTTTTAAACTTTCCCACTGGTGTAACCAGGATCACTAGAGGATTTTGTTATATTTGTTTCAGTGAAATGTTTTGAGGGACTGTTCATTGATAAAAACGACTTCCGAGAAACATTCTGCGTTTTGTTTTCAATCCATCTTCTCTAAAATGTATGGTTTTCATCAACTTTGAAAAACAATTTAGTCTCAGCAATCTGTGATACTTTACAAATACTCCATTGGAGGTCTTATGGTTTCTTTCAACGTACAATATTAATGGAGTTTATTTTGTTAGTAATTATTGACAAAACACGATCTAATCCTAAGAAGACACATATGAGAAAGTTTCAACACTAGTATTTTTAGTGAAATATATTAGAAAACTTCTATACATAAAGTCACTCAGATGTATAAATGTTTTCAGACTGAAACAATAAATTAAAACTAGAAAGGCTGTAAATAAGTCACAAGTGTCTATCATCATGTCACACTTGACAAGTAACTCTTCTGAAATACTGATATCTAAATTAAGTTAAAAAGTCTTTGTTGAAATTGTTACAGACTGTTGTCAGTACACTCCCCATATTTAAATTAATATTAATTTATTTAATTTTCATGCTCTGTATTGCACAGGTACAATCATAATGAATGCCAAAAAATGTTCAACAACATAAACTGTTATTTATCTACAACAATTTTGGTTTTTTAACCTTGATATGAATATCTATTACTCATTAATTAAAATATAAAACTCAAAAGCATGAAGAAAAGGAAACGGAAATGTGATGAGAAAATGTATATAGAAGAAATTTTATTATATTTATTCTCTATCATATTTGACAGCCCCAGGAACCACTATAGGATACTACAAAAGTAACTGACCACTTGCAATGCAATGTCCTTAAAATGTTGGAAGAAAATTCTGAAGAAGATTTTGTACAGCTATGGAAGAAAAATAAACTTCTGATAATTTAAAAAACTGAAATTTACATAGTATTATTTCATAGCTAATACAGGAATCATGATTATTAAACATGTTGTTTACTTCCCTTTTAAAGGCAGATAAACTGTTGTAAGAACCATTATAATCAGAATATTTATTTACTGGAAAAATGAAATCTCTATTTTTTTTGCCACTCTTAATTTAAAATTAAGAAATAAGAGGATATGAGAATCAATGAAATTATGTGAGCTAAATAAAGTTAATGAGAAATAAAGTAGCGGATAATGCTTTACAGGGAGAAATCCATACCTTGTGAAAGAATCTTTTCCTTTCTTGCAACTGTTTTTGCACATGGACTACCTATGCACTCTTTAAGATGAGAACATGTCAGTACTACTGTGAAAAAAAATATTTTTTTCATGGAAATAACATGAAGTATGTTTCATTTAAAAATTTTCTTAAGTATATGGTGAAAATTAATACTGACCTTCTATCCAGCAATACTAGACTTTCTTGTTCTGTTGGATTTTTTACATTTCTATCTTTTTACATTCCAACATTTGGACTCTCAGACCCAAGAAGTATAACTAATTACTTTTGTATATTTTACATAATATTGAAGCAAACAGTAGCAACAAGAGCAATATGTTAATATGAAAAAAGTGTTTATTTTTCAGTTCAGAGTACATTTTAGCTGCCTACTAAACCTCTGAACATAAAGAGCTATAATACAATACCCTTAACAAATAGCAATTTATTTATATAGCTCATATATGCTTAATAATATAGCAGTTTGTTTTACAGTTTGCAACAAACATATTCTCAAATTGCAGTTGCATTCTGTCCTGAGATCTCCAGGCACATGGAACTCTGTAGAGTATATTGAAACTTTCCTCTGAAATAAGTCATCTGAATTTGGACTAAGAATATTTATTACACAACATTGTTTTTCAGAGTGCTACTTGGAATGGTACAGGGGCTGAAGTCTATAAACACAAGCAAGTAGGAGATGGGGGAGCTGAAAAGTATCCTGCAGAACAAAAAATGGAGATTTTTTTTATGGTGCTTAAAAAAGATAGCTAGAACAATTAAATTATTATTCTTGAGGTTTTAGTAATGCAATAGGCATAAAAATAAAATTTAGGTATAGAAATTACTTAGCTAATGACTTTTCTCAGCAGAAGAAGTTCACATTATATAAAAAAGACAAATTGAAGAATTTGCAAACAAGATGATATATTCTATGCAGTGTACAGTTACATGAATAGGTATTGTAAACAGCTCATCTTGACTTTCAGTTAAAATCAATGGACACTTGAAAAGGCAGCTTGCTTATTGTGGGTAGAATCTTCTATGCTTAAATTAGGTCCTTACAGAAATTACAAGCAGTGAGTGCAGTTAGGACAGTTGATCCACCTAAAATAATTACCTCCGCACTAAATGGAGAGAGAGAGGGAGTTCTGAAGATCTGCCAATTTGCCTAAGATAAGCATCTCTCTCTGTCTTTCTCTCTCCTCCCATCAAACATCTAGGGTACTTAGGTATCTCAACATGCCAGTCCACCTAATTAATGATGTCCCCCTTGGCAAGAAAGTCTATTAGTTAGGGGAAGAAGACCACCTTTCTACGCTAAATTTAGCTCGAAAATGAACTGCTATCTTCTACTTCCTGACCACAGAAAACCAGGCATCTTAAGAAATACTCTTTAACCAGTATACCAGAGTGAAATCACTGCACAATCAGAAATTCTTGGAACCAGGCCACGCAACAGACAGCCTCATCTTAACACTCTCTGATCCTTTTCCATCATTAATTTAGGTTTTAATCAATGATGGTTGAATGTAGAATAGTTGTACATTTAAAACATGGAACCACGTCCTTACTAAAGATCAAGTCAGCTTCCTCTGACTTGTGTGTGGTCCCATGAATCAGGCATGTTCCTGGATAAACAGAGGCTCTACTCTCCTATGGGCAATGAAAGAAACTTTCACACAGGCAAGACATTTGTCCAAAGCTGCTTCCTATGGAAAGCTTTTGGAAATACAAGTTCACTACTCTCAGAGGGGAGAGTAGAGAATCATTTGCTTACTAGGTGAGTGATCAAACACTACGTTTCCTTGGGGAAGCTGAGAACTACCTGCACACCAAGTTGGTCATAAACTTGAGAACATAAATTTTAAGCAGAGTTAGGATGTTAATTTTCCTAAACATGGATCTCTCCAAAGCTTTTATCTATCCTTCCCAACTGATACTTTTGTGTATATATGTATCCAGGGCATTTTCAGGCTATGAAGAAGATACCAAATGAATTTAAGTTCTTTACGTGCCTAGAAGTACAAGCACTCCAGGCTATGTAAAGCTGAGTTAGGTTCTAAGCATGAATCCCAATTTTGACTGGATTTAATCATACTGAATCATCTAATGTATGAATATGTCTTCTGGTGTACAAAAGGCTAAAAAGAAAAATTATTTCACTTATGAAAGCTTTGGCTTCCATAGTCATTATTATCACAACAGATTGAAGCATGAGACAATTGAAATTATTGTCAAGAATAAAAAAAATAATTCACACTACTGAGGTAAAGATGTTGAAGGAATCTACATATCATCTTGTTCTGTTCATTGGTCAAACACCCGCCCTTGTGGTGTCTGCCAGTTCTTAGGGCAATATTTTCAGTGGACTTGACTGTGCTGTCAGCCCTAATCTGGAGAAATCACTTTTGAGAGTATGAGCCCTACACAGGAGAGACCTAAATCGTCCAATTTCGAAAAGAGTAAAAAGTGGAATTCTATGCAACCCACATTAAAAAAATGAAATAAATCAGTGTCATCCGCAATAAAGATTATGTAGTACCATGGTAAAATAGAAGTAAATTTACCAATTCAAATCTCAAATGGCAAATCATTATTTCAGTGTGTCATTCCACCTTTTCTCCCTCTTCGGACAATGGGACAAGGCTTTGTCCATTAACATTCAATCTGAATTTACACAGATTATGAATAGACTAAGCCTAGAAGCCAATACTTGCATAAATCAATTCAATTTCTTTGCTTTCAACATCACTAATGGAAAATATTTATTCATTTAGGTAATTCTGTGCTGTGATTTACTTGAAAAGGAAAACTTGCAGGAAGTTATGCTGACTTTGAGTGATGACTTTAGATATTATTTTGTGGAGTAGAGAAGTTTGGGTTTCCTTCCCTGAATATCCAAGATTTAGAAGCTGGCTGCAAAACAGGTGAAGGATTTTTTTCATAAAAATTATTTTTTGCTCAGAAAACTTCCCAGGTCTTTTTTGCATTTTCTGTCAAAAATGTGATTCATAGCATGCCTGTTTTTGAATAAAGAAGAATCTTATGAGTGTAAGGATATTAGCCGAGGAGCTCAAAATCCTTTGTCCATCTACACAAAGGCCCAATAGCTTTAACTCAATGCTGTCCATCCTTTCCAGTCTTGTAGAAAGGAATCTCAGCTTTGTAACAATGGAGTAATAGATTAGTCCTGGAAGTGATTTTTTTGCTTTCTTTTTGTTTTCAGTTCCCCCATTATGTCTTAGTTCAAGCCAGCTCTAGTGGCATGATACAGTTGATACAGAGCCAGTATGACCAACACAGAGCTCCTAATTTAGTCACTTAACCTGAGAGAGGAGGTGGAAAAATAAAAAACATATTCCTCCCAAATTAAATGTCTATCAGAGAGAAACCAGTAATTCTAAAAGCCTCAAGAGAGTTATCCACTCTGTCTAAATTAGTTGGATATATCAGACCCAATAAACTTTTTATTCTCATTTTAATGCTGCTCCAGATACCTCCATTCCAAATACATATAAATTTAAATGGAAAAGTGACACACGTAATGACTTTGGACTCAATAACTGAGAAGAAAACCTCATGCAATGTTAGATATAAATTAATTTATGCTCATGGAAGATGGCAGAAGTGATTCAAACAGGGTGGAAGCCTCAGCTGACTTCCTTGGCATCAAAAAAACAAAATTGAAGCAAATTATACAACTGAGGCAAATTATACTATTTGTAGAGCGACTTAGATTAAGGATACATGATGCATAGGAGCTGAAATTAAATGCCAAGGGTCAACAAAGAAGTGCAACTTTAAAATAAACTCCTAGCTGTGGAATCAGACTACTCTTATCTCAGACGTGTGCAGAAAATCTGGGGGTTTAACTATGTCTACGTGTGGTTTGAAGGGTTTGGGCTTTTTCTTTTTCTGTTGTTAAAAATATTACTTGAAAGAAAGAAAATCCCTAATTCTGAAAAATGATCATGGCCTATTATGAAAGAGAGGACCCTAAAAGGGTTGGACTTTTGGGCTTTTTTATAATACTGACCTAAATAATTGCCCATGTTGCATTAAGACATGTTACAGTGCCTAGCTTTTGTTCAGCAATAATTATTCTGGAGACTTCACTTGATATCCGCTATAAAAGCATATTCTTTGTAGAATATGAACTGCTAATACTTATGTGATGGAACAAAACTTGAAATACCTTCTTAAAATAGGCCATTTTTACAAATCTGGCATTTAGACATTTCCAAATGATACCATAAATTAATAGTTGTAAAGGAGTTGCCAAAGAATTGGAACAAACAATAGCAATAGCAGTATTTATTAGCTATTTGTGAGGCTTAAAACATTCATTGTGAAATACTGTGACAGTGTAGAAGCCTTTGTAGATCTTCAGATTTGTTTCACAAAACTGGAAACACACTTTTAGAGTATATATGTAGCGTGTATGAAAAGGCCTTAAATTAAGCTGTGCAACCTCTTACAAGCGACAGAGCCAGGATATGCACAGGGACTGTTAGTGCACCTTACCTGATCTTTGGTTAGTTTCATAAACTGCTATAAGTTAGTCATACACCTGTACTTTTTAACAAGTGACGATGTAACAAATGACATGAACAGTTAGTCAACAGGCCATGCATTTGTCACTTCTGTCAATGCGAACAGTAATAACGTGCGCAAAGCGGGAATCCAGGTGTATGTATAATTTTCTAGTTTTCTGGACTTTTGTGACTTCAGATCAGATCAGGAAAGAAGAGCAAGCCTGTGTCTAAACAGCAGCACTATTTGTCTGACAGGATACTGGCTAGAACCAGGCTAGCTCCATCTCCACGTCCCACAGATTTTCTACAGGCTTAGACTGGTTGGTTCTCTCTATTTAACAACTGTTAAAGTCCAGAGGTCAAAGTAGCAAATCCTTTCTTTGTCAGTTCTGATTCTTTCAACGGTGAAGAACTAATTGACAAAAATTCTGTAACAATGACTACCCACAAAGTTCTGTTTGTGTAACAGAACACATATTTGCATGTTTGTATAACACTTTGGTTTGTACCAGCAGGTACACTCACTAATTTAGAATTTTAAGAATTTTAAGTCCGTTTGAACTATTGAGCCTTGGAGCAGTACGTGATGTCTAAAGTTAACATGAAGTCTATGTTTCCTTTATGGGGGACTGCAAAGTATTCTAAAATAGCCATGCCGTCAAAAGTAATATTAGGAGTCTTTGCACTTGACCTCCCTTTTGACAAACAGGGCAGCATTATACAGAAGCACTTTACACCAATAACTGCAGATCTCTAAAATTGATTATAGAGACCTAATTTCACAGACTTTGTAAATAATATATAGGACATATAGGCACTGCTTTGGATTACCAATAGTCCTCAAATAGTCCTCAGATTAAGATTTTTGTCTGTTTCTTTGCATCACTGTTCTATCTTGTGAAAGCTTCACAAGTTTCTACATCACCTTAAACTCTGGAAACATCACATTTGCTCTTGTCTGAAATATAATCTGTAATGTTTCTGCTTAGAGAAGCTTTTCTACAGCTAAAGAGTTGAACATAAGCTGCAAAAGACTAGATTTGAAGGAAAATTCAAAATACCTAAAATTGAAGAAAGGTTCTGAATCAGAATTCAGAAGCATAAGAGGAATTTTTTAAAAAAATTATAAATGAAAAAGTTAATTAAATATTCTTAATATTAAACGTTCGTATTCAATCATATCTATTTATTCCAGTGCATGTATCTAAATCTTATATTTCATTATGTTATTAAATATAAGCTATGCACCTTAAGTCAGAAACTTCTTTAAAAAAAGGCATAATTTGACATATCAAATTTTTTCAAGGTAGTACAAAACTTCATTTTGGAGGCTGGATTTTTTTTCCCTATCCCTTCTTTCACCTTGCTTTTTCTTTTGGCATAATGTCAAATATCATCTCCATGCAAACAACAGATAGTTCTGTCTCACCACTCTTAACCTCCTTGTGTTCTATCCAAAATCTTTTATTTTCTTGTTTACCTGTTGTTTCCTTGCTGTTGCCTTCTTTGCAGTCTTCTTAGCAGGGCTAAATCAGAGCTTTTCTCTCTTCCCTTCAATTTTTGCATACTTATTTTCATATTTAGCATAGATCCTTCTCTGAGCATCACAATCTTGCCTGTCAATCAGGCACGTTCATAACCAGGGTTGGTTCTGATCTCACTCTTTCCTCATCTATGCATAACACTGGAGATTCTTCCTCCAAAATTCAGCATTCCTTTCCACCTATACAATCAGTCTGTGTATCACCTGAGGTGTCAGTGAACGCAACTGTACTTGTCTTTGGCCTTGATGCACATCATATTGCATCACTCTTTACTAGCCAGTGTTCTCTCTCAAGAATTTCAGTAAAAATGCTTGGGGTGGCAATACATTTCAAGAAGAAAAATCTAACACGAGCTATTTCTGGTACTAAGCGACTCACACACATTGCCTGCAGGATTGCATTACTTACTATTACTAAAAAGCAATGCCTAAACCTTCCCTGTTCTCTGTTTACCTTTATTATGCTGATAGAATCTGAAAATATCAAGGAAGTAATTTAAAAACAGGTAGAAATCTGTAATAATGCACTATAATGTATTACCCAAACTGATGACTTTTTATAATATATGAGCTGCTATAAGAACAATTATACATTAAGTAATGCATTCTTGTTGAATCTGAAGAGATTATGAAGTTTAAGACAAATACGTAAACAAGCAAAAATTAGCAGATTGTGATTTTCAGATAAAAATTTAACTTTTACTTAAAAAAAAATATATATATGTGTGTCGTGGTTTAGCCCCAGTCGGCAACCATGCACCACACAGCCACTTGCTCACCCTCCCCCCCCAGTGGGACTGGGGAGAGAATCTGAAGAACAAAAGTAAGAAAACTCGTGGGTTGAGATAAGAACAGTTTAAATAATAATAATAATAATAATGATAATAATAATAATAAATTTTAATGAAAAGGAAGACAACGAGAGAAAGAGAGAGAGGGGGAAAAAAAAAACAAGAAAAAACCAAGTGATGCAACTGCTCACCACCTGCTGACCAATGCCCAGCCAGTCCCTGAGCAGCGATCGCTGCCCCCTGGCCAACTCCTCCCAGTTTATATACCGAGCATGATGTCATATGGTATGGAATAGGCCTTTGGCCAGTTTGGCTGTGCCCCCTCCCAGCTTCTTGTGCACCTGGCAGAGCATGGGAAGCTGAAAAGTCCTTGACTAGTGTAAGCACTGCTTAGCAACAACTAAACCATCAGTGTGTTATCAACATTATTCTCATGCTAAGTCCCAAACACAGTACTATATCAGCTACTAGAAAGGAAATTAACTCAGCTGAAACCAGGACAATATGATGTACATCCTTGTCAAACATAATATAGAGAGAATTTGGGATGGCTTACCCATTCCTTGGGTGCTCTGAATCTCTCCCTAGAGAAGCCTGCCCACAAGTTTGACCACATAAAATAGCCCCAATTCAACACAGACAATTAGAGTTTATAAATAGCTAGTTATTTTCATTCTCCCTACTTAGTTTTCCCCCTGAACAGATTGTTTCCGTATATTCTTTTCAAGCCATTTTGTTTGTCAAGGGATGTCTTCTTGGAAAGAGTAAGTCATGAGGGGTAGCCTACAACTATGCATTAATAAGTAATGCCCACAGCAACAGCACAAAAAACTATGCATGTAAATAGAGGTCTCTGAGTGGTCTCTGCATTATCTTTGGTTGTTAATCAGCGCTGAACCTAACATGTTTCTGGATTTTACTTTTATTACACTGAAAATATATCTTATAACTTAAAGTTTTCAAATCTATATGAAGGAAAACAGCCTTAAGAAAATAACTTTTCTCTCTGTCCTAAAATTTAATACTTATATATGCTTTTTTTTACCTCTGATAACTCCTTGGAATTATTCAGCACCTTCTAAGAGAATAAGCACAATTGCAGAAAAGATCTGTAACTACACTTTCTGGATTTCACTTCTTGGAATTTGCTAGGTGAAAACTTAGGAATAAATAGCAGTGTTTCCAAGAATGTTACATGATAAAATGTCTCTATATCAACTCTTGAGTCTGTTGTCAGGTATATTGGAGTTTCCATGAAGGCATCTTAGTCACATTTTCAACTAAATTCAGTTACTTCTAATGATGAGGTAGGATAGATTGAAGCTTTCTTCCAAAAGCCTAATACCAAGGAAACTAGTATCCAAACTAAGCAAATATAACTAAGAAACATAGATAACTGTAGGTAAAGATAACTGAGGACCTTATTTAGAGTTTTGTGTTACAAAAAAGTGAAGCACTGGGAAGCGGGTAGAGCTACATATTTTTAACATTTAATACTCACTTGCTCTTTCTCACTCTCTCCCTCTGTATTGTGTGCATACACCTTTTAAAAACATATAGATATGGATGCATCATATATTGGATTGGTGCATAATGGGAGCTTTATATGCTGTATGTAACAGAAAATTATTAAAAAAACTATCCTTATGTAATGTCTTTATAATGTTCTGTGGCCATAATTATGATTTTTAATAGTATCTGAGAACTCTTCCATGAGTTTTCTCATCTTCATCGAGACAGTTACTAGGAAGAAAAAGAATAATCTTGGAGTTATTTATTTGAAGATATATACAAATAGAGAGACAGGTTTTAGTAACAACTAATGCTGAAATCTCTGATGCTTGCAATTACCACTCCAGCTATGTAATTCTGTTCCAACTTAACTGAAATCAGGAATGTGTCATGTCCATTGTTCTGTGCTTGAAGTTCTGCAAAGACACTAACATTTTTTGCAAATCTATAACCTCTTAGGTTTGAAGTTTTGTACCTAAGTATTGACTTTTTGTATTTAGGTAAAGTGGGTATCTCTTGATCTCAATGAAATAGCTACTTCTGAAATTGCAAATGTACAATGTACAGGAAGAGAACTATATCACTCATTTCTCTCTGAAATATCCCATCTTAGCTTAGGTTAGGCAACATTCTAAGTAAAATAGCATCATTGTTCAGGCAAAACTGTTTTCCTGTAAAACAAGGGAGTTGTTCCTTGTTTTCTTGTGATAGAAAACCCCCAAATTTTGCACCAGTGGTAAAAAAAGGCTTTGCACTTTCAATGCCATACATCCCTGCGCCTCCACACAAGACAGGCAATAACACCCCGCAGTTTCAACACACAAAACCAGCACTCTGGTGCACTCAGGTACCTTCTTACTTTATTTCAGGCATTTTGAACTGTGTGAAAAATCAGTCACATTTTGCAGTATTTCTTCTGCAAATCATTTAGATGCAAATCAGATATAGAACCAGAAATAAAGTGTATCAGTGATGTGCTTTTTTCTGTTCATGGGGTTAATTTTTTTGTCTATTGTTTGTTTTGAAAACAAAATAGATAGTATCTGCACTGCATATATTCAGTCAAATCTTGTCATGCACTCTGCAGTTCACACTGTTCTCAACCCCAGCTTTTCAAGTTTGTGATTGATTCTGCTGTAGGAGGATTTATAACAGACTGAATGAAGTTTTTATTCAAGACACAGCATATTTATTGCTTTTATCTAGAAGTTTACAGTAAGAGCTCGGATTGTCTTTTAAGAGATTGAAATGTGAAGTGAAAATGTTTGATTTTTTATGTTACATATTTATGTGACCTGCTTATCCAGAATTCTGAGTGTAATTATTAGCACAACTGAAAGTCTTTCCTTCTAGGTTCATGTTTCTCCATGTGTAGCAGCTGTAAACCACAAGTGAAGTTTCTAATGTTAGACAAGGTGTAGCCATTAGTTCCGCTAAAAAGCTCTAACCACCAGTGCTCATTGATTTCTAGTTTCATATATCTTTAATGAGGAGATTAAATACTTGTTTAGGAAGCAGAGCCTGGCTTAAGTGGTGTTTGCTCATATAGCATGTACAGTCAAAGACCTCCCTAATATTTCCCATTGGTAATAGAAGTGAAAAAACCTTTATTGCCCCAAATATAAACCATTTAGCTGGTTCTGCAGCAGCATGGGATGTTTTATTATGGAAAAAATCATTAGAGATGAAATGCTGCAGAAAAAAAGCCCTTTCTAATTGATAATAGACTTTTTTTTCCTGTTCTCTTAATTCTTTATGAACACCAGGGAGTATTCTAAATTCCCATTTCAACTAAATAAAATTAAAAAAAAAAAAAAAAAAGAAAGAAATCTCAGCTAAGTTTCATTTTCTGGTCATGCATTAAAAAGAAGGTCTCAGGTGAACAAAGTTTAATGCAGTTCAAGAAAGGTGGGGATGCATCAACTAGTTCTCAGAATTTAGAGTGAGGAGAAGAATAGGGAAAAGTGGGAGAGATGCTGCAGTGGCAAATACTTCTGGAATGAGTGTCAAATGGCAAGACTTAGGAAAAGTACAGAACCTCACTCTGTATGGAAAAAGCAATGAAAACATTCAGAATCTGCTAAGGATGCACGGAGAAAAGAAGTAGTGCTGGCCTCATGACTGATTTTCCTCACTAAATTAATGTAAAGTTCCTTTGCTCAAGGTATCAAAAAGCTTCAGTAGGGTTGCAATCAGATAGATATAGATAGATACAGATATAGATATAGATATAGATATAGATATAGATATAGATATAGAGAGGTAGAGATAGAGATAGAGATAGAGGTAGAGGTAGAGGTAGAGGTAGAGATAGAGATAGAGATAGAGATAGAGATAGAGATAGAGATAGAGATAGAGATAGAGATAGAGATAGAGATAGAGATAGAGATAGAGATAGAGATAGAGATAGAGATAGATACATACATATTTTCTGATAGTGGGACTGGAAATCTGATGTTAGAGAACAAGCAGGTTTTGGGGGTATGTGCTTTCCTCCCTGGTTCAATTGGCTTCCCATAACTGCAATTATGAAGCAACAGAATTAAGTGTATAATGGAAAAAAGGTATTGATTAAGACAGGTAGTCTAGAGAGCTTTGCAGAAGCCCTGGGCTTTCAAAAGTATCTTGCTACCCATGCAGATTTCAGGAAATCACTTGCTAATGGATCTATCTCCTGCTTCTTCCATGCTGGGATGAAATTATTGTATTTCCCACTGACATGGAATTACATAAAAAAGTGTCCATTGGTCCCCATTTTATGTGCCTATTTTGGGGCTGAATTGGATCATATACAACTTCTGAGAATTAGAGCAAAAATCACTCCTCATTGTATTTAAAGCACATGAAGTCAGAAAATATTGACTGTGATGTAATTGAAAATGCTATTTCCTGGGGTTTGTTTTTTTAATACATAGAATTCCCACCCCAGCTGCTGAAAGTGAGAGATGTGAATAGAGATCATTTAGAATGCACACTCAGCCAGCTGAAACTCAGATTGTTAGGGATATCTCAGAATGCCTTTTCCACTAACAAACAACAATATTTAATAACTTTTCTGAAGGCTGATAATGGAACGAAAGGATTTTGTTTTAAAGTACAATGTTTAAAAAGACTCTATTCCAGAGAGTACTTCCTTGAAGTGGATTTTGAAGCTTTTTAGTTTGTGTAAAAGGATTTAAAAGGAAGAAAAATATCAAGTGCAAAGAAAAGCCAAGTGAAAGTATTTCCCTTTTCCTGTATAACATGCTCATGCTGTTGGAGAAGAGAAAAGCAAGACAATTCCATGTGCCCAGTGCTCATGGTTTCTCACCTAACATGCCTGTATAACTTTTTAATGTGCAAAATCTGTAACTCAGAAAAAAAGAAAAAGTGTAAATCATTATTCAGGTGAAGGACGTCTGCTTAAGGAAAGAATAAGCTTTTTCACATTTAAACATGTAACCTTTCCCAGAATTCAAAAATCTATTTATGCTAACAGATGACTTTTTGTCACTAAATTTTGTATTACGAAGAATACCATAGAAGAAAATCCCAGAAAGATATTTGAAACAAGAAGATACCAGAATCCCAATATTCCTTTTGTCAGTATCATTTGCCCCATATCACAGCAATTTTCAAGTAGGATCAAGAGGTAGAAAATTGATAGGGGAGGGGATGAATCTTGGAAATCAGCATGCCACTAAATTGATACCATGTAAACACCATATAGTATTGGAAAACCACTGCTGGGGGTAAATGAAATGAATTCACTGGGGCATCTAATCCTATTTCTGGAACACTTAAAGTGTTTAAATGCACTGGAAAGCAAACAAACTTCAAAGTGATCATTATACCCCTGACACTAGTACTTGTGTGGCTGAAATCTTTATGAGATTAACCCCCTACAGGGAAAGGAGTTGAACACGGTCAAAACCACTTTGAAACTGTCAGGAGGATACCAGTTTGAAAGCTCAGTGTTAGTCAGAAATGCAGCTAAATGCTGAATATTAAAGGCAGTTCAATATCTCAAGTGGAACTCACTAATACGCCTACAAGAGTCATGGACACAAAGTGAGTCACCTCCATGTCCGCATTTTGTTCCTTATTAATTTTGTAAATGTTGATCTAACAGCAACAATTTCTCACTAAGAGAGAAAGCTGGGTGACTTAATCACAGTTCAGACCAAACACATACACGAGTTATCTCCAGTGCAGTTCAACACTCTTTCTGTGATGAAAAAGCTCAAAAACATACAGCCACCCCAGCTGAGAAGAAATAACTAAAACATTTTAAAATCTTTCCACAACATCAGAATTGCAATGCTAACAACTTTTCCACTAAAGACATAATTAAATTTAAATACTGATGCATGGTATGTTTGTAGCATATATATGCATGTGTGAACATGCTCTAAAAAAATCTGTCAAGGTTGTGAATAAAAGATTTGTTTGCACCTTGCAAAACAACCACAAACTAGTTTATTTTATACCACAAATCATGCCTAACACATTTTTTTCCAGCCTTTTAATGAACTGTGCTGTCAGAGATGTCCCTTCCCTTTTGAAGAGAGTGGTTTTTTCCTTTTCAGTCTGAAATCTTATTGATATTTGCCACTCCAGCAAAAAGTTTTACACAAATGAACTGGTGTAATGGAATGTTAGCCTATAATAAGAGTTTGTCACACAACAGCCACACTGGAGGAGATCTACCATTGATTTTTCAATAAATACAGCAAACAGCGAAAAACACAGCACACTTTCCTCAGCAGTAAATATCTTGGTGACCATTTTTCTTTGCTGCTGTTTTCTGTTCTTTTGTCTTCTGGCAATACTTAATGAAATGTGGTTTCTTTAAATATAACTTCTGCAATGTGACAACCAGTTGGGAGCTGTATGGGAAGAGGATAATTACCGAGCTACTCTTATTGTAGGGATGTTTGTTACTTTTGTTCATCGGCAAGGCAAAAAATAACAGATTGTCAGTGATGTGAATTGAATGTAAAAACAGAAAAGCAATATTAACTATTTTGAAAAGGTAATGAAATTGTGAATAAGGACTGGAAAATTCTAACTCTGATATAACGGATTTATGCTTTTGAAAAGAAAACTGCATATATGTCTTTTTAAACATTCGGGTCTATCTTCTCTGATATACTATAGAAATAGTTATATATGTGGGGTTTTTATTTCCTGTTGTACTGACTGCTGGGAGTTTGCGGTCCTTATCCAAAGCTCATTGAGTCAATGCAAGATTCATGGGTATGGACTAAGACGCTTCGTCCCCTCACTGAGCTGCAGATGTTGCTGCAGGCAGTCCCCAGTCCAGCCCCCAGTACTTAGCTCCCGAGGGTGTCTGACCACCCCTGGCCTCTTAGTGTCTCCTGCAGCCTTGAAGAGTTCAGGAGCTCCAGAGAGCTTCTTCCCTCCCTGAAACTCATATTGTCAATGGACATTCTAAGTTTCATAGGATGCCTCTGGCCCTGATTATTTTCAAGGTATAAATATTTGTGTATATAAAGTGCATGGTGTGGCCATAGTAAAACTATTTTAAAGTGAGAACTCCATCCCTGCAGCTTCTATTTTATATATCTCTATACACATGCACAACCACCTGTGTACACACTACTGCTTGTACACACAACTCTATAGATCCTTAGCAATCATAGAGTTGAAGCTTATTTGAAGGTCTTCTACAGTGGACAGAAAAGCAATTCTTTTAAACCATATAATTCTGTAATTAGTGTGTATTATTAAAGGTCCCAGTGTATCCTATGGTGTAATGCTGCTTGCTGTACAAAAATCTTGTTAGGTCATTTCCCTTAACAAGCAACACTTCTTTAAACTACACTTTAAATGTGCATAAAGTTTCAGTACAAGCATTCATTACACAGGACTTGTTTTTCTATATGAAGAGGAAATATATTCTTTTAACAGGTTTGCTCCTCTGTAGCCTACTTGTTTAAGAGGTGTCCCATGGCATTCATTTAGCTACAATGCTTCATCATAAAAACACATGAAAACGGAGCCTCTTATTTACAACGAGGCCCTAGAGAGAGAAAACAAAACACAAGGGAACTACCATTAAGAACACTTCTTATCACCATGGCACAAATAAACATTAAGGGTTGGCATCTCTTGGCAGACTTTGAAAATTAGGAGATGATTGATCAGAAGCATTGTGTGCTGTCTGCAATTTCATTTCCTCAATATTTTCTGTATCTTCCAATTCAGTTGTGCATCATTTGTTTATAATGATTAATTAAGATGACTAGTGGGAGTAAGTAGCAGCTACAAAAACCTAATTAATGAAATGGAGATGATACAGTTCTTTCAAAATTTATGTAGTTACCTTTTCCTGGAAAAACATTGAAATGCACAGGATCTTACCTTCTCCTAATACAGTGGCCTCAGTGAGTATTTCATCTCTTGAATCGATTTGGTCTACATAGTTAACACTATGGCAGCCTGCACCAAGCACTGGTTGGTTTACTTTAACTACAAGCACTCTTCCATTGCTTTAAAGTTGGATTATTCTGCAGTATATCTTGTAGTATAACATGTTTAGGTAAAGTCTAAATTGATGTAACTGGTTTTGAAGTGATCCTTGCTGAAGTGGCTATTCCCAAAGGCTAACCTCAGCCTAGGAAGGACAATCTCTCCAGGCTCCCTCTAGCATAAATCAGGAGATATCATTTCCCTTAGAAGAAAGAGTGCAGGAGCTTAAATTTTAAATCATGTTCTAGAATAACCTGTCTGTCACCATTGACTGGAGTTTGAGGCTAGGGAGACTAGCAGCAGTATGCTGACTTGCGTCGGCATGCTCATTTTAGCGTTTGTGAATATTGCTTCCTTTCTCCTCCAAAAAGGTAATTAAAAGAATATGGAACCCTATCTTTATGTAAACTGGCAAACCTACACACACTTACAGGCTTCATAGGATAAGAACTTGGTGCTGACAAAAGCTTCACAGTTCAAAATTTAGACTGCGCTACTACAATTGTGTGAATGAGGCTGGTATGATAAAAGATACTCTGAAAGGTCTCATATTTAAACTGAAAAAAGTTTCCCTAAATAACTCCAGCACTTCACTGGACTTCTCCCAAAATTCAATTTATTAACTTGTTTCATAATCTTTTTAAATCAACAAATCATTTCTGAGGCAGCACTGCATAACAAATAGTACTAAGGAAGACTACTCTAAATTTTGGTACCGACATTTGCATAAACTCATTCCTGAGATCCATAATGGCATATACATTTCCATTTCAAAAACTGAAAAGCGAAAGCATGACAGCAGACTGTAAAAAATAATGCAGTGATGAAAAGAAAAATAAAATCTTCTTGTACATCTTCATCCTCCATCTCCTAAAATAAAAAGGTATCTAAGAAAAAAAAGGATTAAGGAAACAAACAGGACAAATTCTGAACATTTTTTGTAGCAACAAAAAAATGACGTAAAAGAATTCCTTGCCTAGGGGCATCCTTCACTATTAGAATGGAAAGCACAGGCAAGCCACCTGCCTGTTAAAGCAAACAAAAATGTCAGCTTGTTCCAACTCATTGTCCTATACCTGAATGTAGAAGGAAATAAAGTTTGGCTTTAAATGTCATGGTAAGAAGTGAAAAATCAGGTCTTTTCATAATTTGCACCTCAGTAGGTGTCATGCTTTTTCTAGCTACTAGCTTATGCAGATAGAGGAGACTTGGAAGCAGAATTCAGTGCTGGATGACCACTGTTCTTTGGCATAACATCTTGTTAGGAGCTCACTGTCTAATCTCAAAAGCTTTTACTTGGAAGACTTGTGTTGGGAGACACATTTGTACCACTGGTTAGAAATGGTGGGTGACGAAAGCAGATGTTCTCCATTTTTTCTGTGGCTCTCCAGCATGGTGTTCAAGTGGCCTGCTCAAGCACACTACCAGATAACCCGGTAGCTGGCTTCCACTATTGTCATGCTTCACATGTTACACAAGTCGTCTTCTCTGCTATGCTCTCAAGCTACCTGCAGGTTTAGTGGATATCTTCTAATGCTGCAGAGTTATTGCCAGAAGGTATGGCTCAAGCCCAGGAGCCGATGGTAGGAAGACAAGGTATTAATCAGAAAAATAGTACTTCTGCTCTGGTGTTCTGCTTCTGCAGTAGTCACAATCTTCTATTAATTCTGTAAAATAACTTTTATAGAATAACCTGTCCATGGGCACCTCTTTCTCAAAATCTGCCATTATGTATCATTCGTTCTGTGGACTCATTCTGAAACCCTTCCACTTCTACATTATCTACTGTGTATAAAAATTATGAATCCCACTAAATTATTGAATTTGACAGTTCCTTGTGAAAATGAGTTTCACAGAGCTTAGCACTTCACTATGTTTAGAAAAAAACTTTTACAAAAATTACTAAACGTGTAAGTTTAGGAAAAAAACTTCACAGAATTAATATTTTTAAGGTTTTTTTCAAGTCCTCTTGTCACTGGTATTAAGTAATGTCTGGTATATCTTCTCCATTCTGTTAATTTCTGTACATCTTTGTTTTTACAGAATTTTGTTGTAATTTAACAAGTTCTGAAATGTTTCCTACTTTTTTAGCTTTTAGAAGGGATGGTATCCAGACACAGGTATTCAGCATGAATCTGTGGCACTGATTTATTTAATGGAGTATTTCCGTTACTATTTTTTAATTTCCTTTTAAAAATAGTTCTTCACACATTGCTTGCTTTTTAAAATGCCACTGCATATAGAATGTTTTCAATCAACTATTCACAATGATTGCACAGAGCACTCACTGCTATTTCAGAAACTCATTAAGTGCAGTGCTTATTATATTTATCAGTATGCTTTACCTTTGCATTACAGCACTGAACTTCAGCTACCATCATCTTATCTTTTGAAGCTCTTTTCTAGTGTACTCCACATTTTTTCTTTGTTTTGACCCGTCTAAACATTGTGTCAAATGAAAAATTTCCTGCTTCACTGACCAGTCCTTTCCCCTTTTCATCAGTCCTGAGATATGATTTTAATATTTTAGCATGTTTCAACTGTTCATTACTACTCTTAATACCATTTTTTGTATATAACAACTCTATTTCTCCACCTACTCAGTCTTCTGATTAGTTCATCCTATGGTATTTTAGCATAAGAAATTAAAAACTCCAAATAAACTCCTTTTTAACCCATTCTCTTCTGAGAAAGTTTTTCTTCATGGAACTCTGCTCGTTTGTCCATGCTCTAACAGGTCCTCTTTGTATTCTAAGGTGTTTACTTATTATTTTGTTTAATTTTCCTGGTACTGAAAAAGGTGTTGATCTGTATTGCCCTGGATTATTCTTTCTTCAGTTACAGGAGGGAAAAAAGCACAACATCTGCTACCATCTAGTCCTCTGGCATAGTGGCCAGTTTAAATCAAAGACTGTATATTTATGTTAGCAGTTCAACCACTCAATCTTAAATTACTTTGGAATTCCTTCATGTACAGTATCCAGTTCTCATTACTTTTTTTTTCCTTTAATTTATCAGCTTGTTCCAGCACATTCATTTTTGAAAATCTGAATCTCTGACTGGCCTTAAACTTTTTAAAATAGAAAGGATATTCTTAATATACTCTATTCAAAAAGATAATGTAGAACTTTCAATACTTTGATCCTCCTTAAATGGCTCTGTTCTTCACTTGGCAGATCACCAACTCATAGTTTTAGGTTTGTTGGTTTTTATGCAGGTATTCTTTAGTAAATATAGAATCTGCAGAGAATATACAAATGACTCTCTAGTTTACATCTATATTCAAACTGTTATTTTGATACAATTATGTTACTGTTATTCTTAGGAAGTTTCTGCTTCTAGGGAAAGCATTATTTACTTTTAAGCGTTTTATATTAAGAAAGTGAAACAAACAATTAACCTAAATATCAGTCTGGGCTTCCAAAAGAAAATTAGCTTGTGTGTTGCAATCCATAAAGTTCAGCATCCTTTTAATTTTCCAACTGCAATGAATTATATCTTCGCCTAACAAAACAAAGGCTTGTCCTGGCAGGCCAATCTATTTTAGGTATAAGTGTCCTTGGACAAAAACCGACCTGTAGGTTTGTGTAGACACAGCATGGTTTTCTTTTGCCCAAAAGAATTGCAGAAGCTCAGTTTGTGCTTGTGTTTTGGGAAAAAGGGAGAAAAGCCAGCGTGAAAACAGTGTGAGTTATGTTCAAAACCATTGCTCGCAGCAGGGAAAAAACAATTGCTTCTCTTCCGGCTCCTGGTGACTGGCCACATGTGCAGACCATAGCACCATGGTGCAAATCCAAAATTGCACCTTCAACGTGGCTTCCTTATCTTATTGCTGGTTTCCAAAAGCCAGGTCAAATTACAGAAATTACCAGATAGTGGAGTCCTCTAAACTACAGCTTGATGTTGAAATGCTGCCTGTAATACACGACATAGTAAAACTTCCATCCAGCTGATATTCTCTAGACATAGGTCTAGTGCTGGTTTGTAGCATCAGAAAGATTCAGGAGTTCAGAAGTATCACTAAGCATTGCTTAGTTTTTAAAGAGACGTCATACAGGAGAATGATGTACAGTGCTTTTACCTCCACATTTTGTTACTGTGGCCTTAGATACGAAGCAGCAATTTTGAATGCTTTGCTTTTCATCTCCATTGTTTACTACCTAGAGTAAACTAGACAACTCACTCATCATTTCCAGGACAGGTGACAAGGGAGAACAAAGACTGAAACAGGTTTGTTAATATTTGTTTGTAGAGAGATGTTACTGGGATTAACTTCTATCTTCCAATTTAAATAGGATTAAAAGGATTAGCTTGAATAATAGAAGCATACAACACATTATAAATACTTATGCTTCATTTAATTAATAGGTTTGGATATGAACATAAGATACATCAAATTATTCCAGAATAGTCTATAATTACATTATTTTTAAATAATAGAAAAGAAACTCATGAGTCATTAATAAGGAGATGACTTTGGAAAAAGGCAAACTCATTCAGCAAATATAATGTTTTACAAGACACATTTTCTATTTATATGTATAGTTAATAACACCTATTATGCAGTCTTCAAATTAGAAGCCTGTGTTTGCTGAGAAAAGTACTTTAAAACAGAGATTTAATTACATGGTGTGAGAGTTCTTTCGGCAACATCGAGAGGGAGAAAGTCATTTGTGTTTTAATGAAATGTTTTGAAGGAGAAAAACAACTTTAGTTAAGCACTCCACAAGTTTCAAACAGTAGGAAGAGAATTCAGATTACAGTTTGCTCTTCCTGACATATGTCAGCATAAAAATTACTAAAAATGTGCCATATTTACCTTGTTATGTAAGATGATTGCACAATCTTCCTCTTCTTTATTCTTTGCTTCTCTTTTTTTTGTGTAACAGAAACAGTAACAGCATCCTGAAAGTGAGCTGGAGAGAGGAAAAGGATCATTTTAAACAATGTCTACAATGCTCTTACACAGATTTTGTTAAATGAAGCAAGTGTAAGGGGAATATATGCAAGCTGAGACAAGGATGTAAGGTGCACATACCCATCTGCCTTTTTACTTTTTGTTAAAAAAATTACATATCCCTCCATAAAGTGTGTTGAAAGCAATAGCTTCTACGTCCCCATCTCAACATTAATTGTATAGTTGTTTTACAGATATGAGACTGATGTAGTCAGTATCTTGTTATCTTGGCTAACGTCATCCAAATCTGGGATCCCCAGGTAGTAATACTGTGGTTTGACATTCGAAAATAGCATGATGGCTGTAATATGAAAGCCTACAGTTAATTTCCTATGGTTAGTCTCCACACAGGATTCTGTTGCCTCTTCTATTGCTCATAGAGGAATAGAAGCACTTTGCAGATCATATTGAAGAGTGTTTCTCATTCCTAGCAACGTGTTCTGCCAGAGTATCACTTTGAGATGTTAAACACCTATACTAATGCACTTACAGAAGTAAAACTGATGACAAGTGTTATTTGGTTTAGCAAAGCAGGACTTTTCTCTGTCGATTCACCGCACCATCTTTCTTTTACTCTATATTAGCTTTAATTATCATAAGACATGCTGGAATAAGAGGCTTACGGCAAGTTAAGTGGGAGCAACAGCAATATAACTCTTTTTACACTGTGCAAACAATCTGCTTCATTTCTGCTCTGGCAACACCGGGCGAGCAAGGGAAGGGTTAGTCCATTTTCCATAGCCCTCTTTTTTGAAACTGCAAAGTTGCCACTTAGTATTAGCTCTGGAGGAAGCATCCATGGAACGGTGAGCTGTGCAGTAGTAAATGAACCAACATCATCAGAAGATTTCAGGAAACAGCCAGAACAGATGGAAATAATTTTCAGTCACTACTGATCTATGCTGGCTTTGAACCACTGAGCTAAAAATAGAAGGGCCCTATTTTCTGTAACTATTTAGCCTCCTTTACCCTCCTGCTTCCTTTTCTCCCATTTTTGCCTGGATTTTTCTTATGAAGAGTATCTCAGTTTAAAATTTAGATTTGATGACTACAGCTGACAATAAAAGTAGTTGTAAGAGGCTGGGTTACCTTTTTTGTTTTCTTCCACCATTACCTGCTTCTCCACTTCCCACACAGGTTACCTTTTCTCTGCTTACCAGATGTTTTTTCCCCTTTCTCTCTGATATCGTCCTCGACTGCTTTTCTTTCTCTTCTGCCCACTCCATTTCCTGAGTTGCTTTAAGGTCTTTTTGCTATTCTTTTCTCAACCCCCACCCCTTGCAGGGACCTTTGCATACAGGTTGTGTGAGTGGGTCTCGTTTCAGAAAATATCTTGGAATGCATTTGAGTGCTTTGCTAAATAACGGTCTTGGCTGCCCTGCCACATTACTCATTTCATTATTCAGCAGCTGACCTTTTATTAAGTGTTTTAACATATAAAACAAGTCTTAGCATAAATAGGAAGGTAAACCAATTAAACTATGTACCCTGATTTCATCCTTCTCCTTCTTTCTGGTTCATTTTGGACTCATTGTTTTGGGCTGGATCTTTAGAGGAATTTATTGCAAAGTGATTTATGTAACCACAACAGTTGTTTGGGGTTTTTTTATTGAGAGATTTTAAATTGTTTTAAACTAAGAATCTTGATTTTAAATTCATAGGAGCAGATCACTGAATGTAGTCGAACAAACCTGTATGCAATAGCTATTGAATGCCAGATGTGTATGCAATCGTGTGCTATTAATTTCACTAAGAGTTCATTAGCTGTTCAGTCTTCATTTCAACAAGGCACTCGATAAAATGCTGTGGAAAAATGTGAGACTGTGTGTGCAAGCACAGACACACACGTGCACACACACACATGCTCGCATACACAGACGCGGAGTACCCATTTTGCATTTCCAGTACCTCATTGATTCTAAAATCTCCCTGGCACACATTTTTGCATTAAGAGCTAAATCCCTTTTGAAATTTCTTGGATTTAGGTAGAAGAAACATAGTTTAAAATTATAAGTAGATGGTTGTGGCATTCCCATCTACTTCAAATATAGGCTGAAAAGTGGAGCGTGGATGGGGGAGAAATTCTCTGCTGGAAAAAAGACCTACTATGCTGTTGCCAAGTTTTAACCCAGAGGGAATTTCTAGCCCTAAGTTATAAATTCCAGAAAATAGGGGCCTATAATAGAAACACTGACAGAACCTTAACTATAGCATTGCTAAAGGCAACGCTGCAATAAAATGGAATGACCTGTGAGATAAAATGTTTAATCTTTTGAGTGAGATGTGGCCTAATAACTCAGAAGTAGAGGTGGGGGATGATTCAGGCTTTTCTTTGCAGCCTCTTATATGCCCTTTATGAAATTCACTGTCACTCTCAGCTGCTTTTCCCTTTCAGGCTGAATCTTCTTTCACTCCATAGCCAAATGGACTAGAAGGGTCATAAAGAACCAATTTATGGCCCCTAAATTTTCAGCAAAAACTATTTTTCAAAATGTAAATTAATGGCAACAGAAGCGGAAGGATCAGGAAAAATACCTTTGCACATGAGAAGAATAATAGAAAGAGAGAAATGGGTGGTACAGATGTGGTTTTGAGACTTCTATTTCTCACTAGTGTCTTTCCAAGAGAGTAAATCAGCATTTGAACCTTCCTTTATTTCACTGAAAACAGTTTTGTGAAACTCTTTCTTCTCTAAATCAAAGTCTAAATCTTGTTCTTGTGTTTATTTTTGTATCAGGGGAGGGGTAGATGAAACCCCTGCATATTAAAAGATGGACTCACACAGATTTTTGAATTACATGATTGATATTCATTTTATATGACATATTTGCCTGTGCTAGCAAGTGGAACGGGGCATAATGACCTAGGAGGTCTCTTTAAATGCTACATCCCATTAAATAAAGACGTAATCACTAGGCCCGTAGTGATCTCTCACTGGTCAAAAGTCTCAGATTAGTTAGAATTCCACTTATTCAAACAGTGCCCTAAGCCAGGACAAGGGAATGCCACCATCACTACAGAGGCAGACCCAGGTTTCTTTCTGCAGATTTTTCTTTTTAAATATTTTTGCTGTCCTGGAAGCAGGAAAAAAAGACCTACTCTGTCTTGGTTGCTTCTCATTCACTGAATGCTTCTACTCAAAGATGCTGGTTTAAAAGCAAGGTTATATGAAAGTAAATTCTTTGAAAGTCTGTGGATAATTTTTCAACCTGGTACATAAGGAATTAGACATGTCCCATTAAAAACAGCTGGAATTATGTATGTAATTCCTTGCATACCACGCAGAAAATTTACCCTGAGCCTCTAGACACTTCTGCTTCCCAAACTTTCCTAAGGCTAAAATCACTATGAAGAACATCTGGGCTCTGTTCTTTGGGGATTTCTATTTTATTCTATCAATACTTTCCCTCGTTTTAACACATAAAAATTGTAATTAGATATTCCCATATTAGGCATATGGGAACATCCATTGCAGATGACGCTCCCAGGAAAATCTGGTTTGTGAATCTCCTGTGCTTGCCACTATTATACCTGTCATTTCTGATTCAGTAGCATTTTGCACCTGTCAGTCATAGCTAAATGAGGCGCTATATACTGAGGGTGCATTTGCTTGCTGTCCCAATGCTTACGCTTTGTCGGGATTGCAGTGGACTCTGCAGGGGTGACTTACAAACATGTCCCCAGGTATTTAAGGCAACAAAAAATCACCCAGTGGTATCTGTAAATGTGCAATAGAGTGAGGCTAAAGAGGTTAAAAAATAAAGAGTATTTTCAGGATTTCATATTAATCACAAAGAATAAATAAAGAAAAATTTAAAAAGAGAATGAAAAAATAGAGGACTCATCAATATCCAGTGAGAGTTTCTAAATACATATATCCATAAAAGTATATTTTGTTATATATATTTTACATATATACATATATATGCATACATGCAAATATATATGCATATATGTAAAAATATATGTATATATTTTTGCAGGTGACTGAGGCAAGCTCAGAATGGGCAACTTGGCCTTAAACATTTTATTATCATGATGAAATTATCTATAGGTAAGCTAACTAAAGCATGAAAAGATCATCTACAGTTGTACAGTTCAGCATTTTTATCTGTACTACCACACTTGAGGCCGAGGGAAATAAATTATGCCAGCCCATTCCTTAAAACAGAAATCTTGCTTCTTCTTGTTAATTTGGTCAGGCAAATATTGACTCCACCAGTTCAAAAGCATCCTTTGACCACTTTTGGATTCAGCTGATTTGGGTGGAGCAGCATTATGGAGGTTTATATGCCCTTTCCTATTATACATGGCCAGCACAATGATATACACAATGATTCTGTCTTCATAAATTGGAATTAGTTAATTATAGGATTGTAAAATTATAATTTCACCTAACTGTATATGCATATATGTCTCACTATGTTGGCCTGTTGAAAATATAAAAACTCTACTTTGATAACTTTTTCTTTACCTGTACCCCTTTACTATAACTGGTCTGTAATTTACTCCTATTAGAGATTGCTTTCATCCTATTAATTTTTTCTCCTGCTTTGCTAGAAATATCTACTGGACTATATGTAAGTGAAGGAGCCCAGTTTTTACCCTAAGCTCATGCAGAAAAATGGAACTGGCTCTTATACATAAGCAAAAGTAAATTGTTAGATGTCTGGAAAGGGATGTTTTTCTAAAGACAACAGACAGCATTGCAGTCGAGTGTATGGTAAGGTTTGCTATTCCCTCGAATTTGCATAAGATAGTTTCCAGTGTTGAAATGATGATTTAAAAGAAGTGGATGGACATAGTTTGGTCAGTATTCTATGTTTCCTTGCTTTTTGTACTTAAAAACCCATATAATTCCAAAAGCCAGTTCTAATCAATGTCAATGTGTTTATTTCTCAGTTATACAGACCAGTGTGCTACTCAGCTCTGAAGATCTGATTGGAAGTGATTTCTGATTTTACCTGATGCAAAGGCAGAAATATATAATTTATTTGCTTTCAGATTATGGCTTTCAGATCAGTTGTTGCTTTCCATGTTTTGCTTTGCCTTTTGCTTTCAAATAAAAAAATTACATCTTTTGAAATGACTATTAAAAAAGTATTCAAAAATTATATTAAAAATTATATCACAGTTGACTTCTTTGCAATAAAATTTAATAATTTAAAATGTAGAGAGTTAGCATTGATAGACATCTAATCTAAACATTTCATTGTTGTCTGGAATAAGATTGGGTGTCTTCAGTCAATCAACTTTAAGTTATCATACCTGAACCTCACAGTTCACTCCAATACTAATATGCTATCCAAGTTCTCTCAAAGTGTGGTACAGGTAAGTATAACATGCATACATATTGGTGCTATGTGGAAAGAGATTATTAATATTGACTTCTATGTCCACATTGTGGACATAGTGAAAATATGTGACTCTGCAATTAATACAGAAAAATATTGAACTATGGAAATAGATCATAACCATGACAGTCACAGCAGAAAAGCTTGTAAATATATTTTGTAAAATTCCTGTGTTCAGCAAAGAGCTTGTGCAAGTGTATCTCAATAAATTCTCTACTTCAGAAAGCAGTTTTTATTAAGGTATGTGGAGTCTCCTGAAATGAACTGTGTATGGGTGTTTGTGTGCAATTTGTGTGTGTTACACAGACAGGTTTTTGTATGAGCTTTGGCATATTACATGTGGCAGGCTGCTGAAACATGAATAAAAACAGTAGGAAAAAGGCAATGCACATCCTGCTGGTAATCAAGGGAAGGGGTTGCTGCAGACTTCCCATGTGCCAAATCTCAAGGTTTGCCCAGAAGCTCCCAAGATCATTTCTCAGCCCCTAGATTTTCATGTTGAATTATCTGTCTTGGTTGCTAAATGAACCTACTTCTTATTTTGTTTAAACCACATGAGGTAGGTGTATTTTACTTCCTAGTAAGGAATGCAATATTTACTAATTTCAGTACGCACAATTATAGAAAGGTGAAGCATATCTTGTGAACATAATTTGGGGGTAATTTTAAATGGCACACCTTTTTCTCCAACTCCTTTCCACAGCCTGAAGCTGGAAACATAAAGTGCAGCTCATATGCTCTTTACAATTTACTCCTGAGAAACACTGACCACAAAAGTCAGTAAACATTCATCATGAGCTTTAGGCTACTTTCCTTGGATTTGGCCTCAGGCTAAGCTGAGGGCTAAAAACATTTCATGAGGGGGTTACAGTTTTAAGAAAAATAAATATATTGCAAGTACAGCATGGTTACTCAGCTTGGTCTCATGCTGGAAAAATTCATTCTCCCAACAAATACACAGAATTTTATGTTATCCGTCTGTCATATTATAACTGATACCGTGTTGTAAATCACCAATATGCTAATCAACATAGCTGTTGTGACCTACTTACCACATATTTCTGCCAGAGCTTCCCATAACATGTCACATTGAATCCACTCTGAGAGGCACAAACCAAATCTCCTTCAACCCATTTAGCACAAAGATTCTGGGGAAGAGAAAAAAAAGAGAGGAGCACAGCAAAGCAAAAAAAGCTAGGTCAAGTTCTCTTGTTAATCCTGGGCTTCCGTGACATAAAGCCATGTTTGCCACCATGTACTGCCATAAGCAATGACATGATTTCTCATGAAAAGGGCTACAAACAGGGAGGAGAAAGCCCCCATCCAATACCATTTCCTATATCACAGAGAAAACTTGAAAGATTCCTTACTAAATGGTTGGTTGTCTTAGTGTGGTTACTGATCTCTTTAAGCTAAACAATAAAAGGATTGTTTTTTAAAAATTGATTGCATTTTTAACTTTTCATCATCCTTGCAATTTTTGTTTGGTATTCAACCCTATCTGAGGAAGGTTTTCTACTTGAATGAAATAAAAACACATGGGAAGGAATGATGTGAAAATATATCCTTTAAACTTTTCTAGATATTTTAATAATGGATACATAATGTATTTTAATTGTTCTGGGGGGAGTTTAGGTTTGCTTGTTTGTTTTTAAGTCTAATATATTTTGGTGTCATAATGTATCATTAATACAGGAAAATAAAATGGCATGGAATATACTCATTGAGATTCATTTTACTGTTACTATTCGCTTTAGACGGTAACATCAGTACAGCAATCTTACAGCATGAGGAAAAGGAGCTAAAATAGATTATAACACCAGGTGTTACATGAGGTCATCTAATTGATTTTACGGGGGACCCTCACATTGTACTGCTTTTGAATCACTGTCTAGGATATTACAGATGTCTAGGACAGAATAATATTGTCCTAGATGAGATGTAATGCAAGAACTTGAAAATTTCTATCTGCAGTGAAGATTTCCTAGCATGTTTTTACAGGAAATGCCTTTAAACCTGCTGCCCTAGTCAAATTCTAGCCTAGAGAGCTACACATTCCCTTCCTGAGTTCTCTGGGAGTTTCCACTGCACACACGTGTAAGAAGAGATTAGAATGTACTTAGACAAAATTTTCTAGAATTGAAATGTTGTTACTGGGTGAAGATTGCAAAAGAGTACCTGAAAATTTTAACTACAGTAACAGCTTAAAGCTCACTATCTCTCGAAAAAGAGAACTGATGCACGGTTCCTTTCTAAGTCATTTCTTATTCTGGCCTTGATGGTAGTCCTCAGTGTTATGGGGTCAAATACTGTTTTCCACTGCAGGCATGTGACTTCTACTGAAAAGAAAGAGAGATTCACTTAGGCAGACAAAAGCAGAACTTGTCTCTCTGTGTCAAATGGAGTGCTTTAAACTACACTGCAATAACCGCAGATGCTCTGCTCTTGGCAGAATGAGAAAAGCTTGATACAGATTCACAAAATAGCTCCATTAGGTAAAGACGCCATCAGTCTTTATTACCACTATTATCTTAAAGCAAATTTCACATAAGACAATATGGAATTAAACTTACGAAAAGACTGAGGAGGAAGCTATGAATTAATATAAAATGATTAAGCACTGAGGCCCAGTGAGCTTAATCCTAATCAACACCAAAGCAAAGAATAGGAATCAAAGATGTAGAGCACCATAGTAATTTGTTCTTGTGTTGACCAGAGCAGTAAAACCAAGGGTCTATCATGTCAGCATCTGCTAGTGAGTTTAAATGCCTGTAAGCATAGTTTATAGTTGACATTTGTTCAAAGTAGCTTTTTTTAAGGAAACAGTTTAATACTTTAGTGCTTTAGTCCTCCTAACTTCATTTACAGATTATGTCCAACTTCATCATACTTTTTTGTCTTCTTTTTAAAGACAAAACTGTATGGTATATTTTTTTCAAAAACTCTGGCTAATTTTACAGGTAAAGAAAATTGCTATTTTTTAGAAAGACCAATTCTGTCACTCCAACGGTCATTAAGATAAACGATAAATCCCCATAAGGCCTAATAGAATTTTCTTGGATTTTCTGAACTATGGGACACTTGCCTGTCTTGTCCTATTTTCTGAAAAGCACAGTAGCATGTCTTGTATCTGGTCTGATGAGGAAGGGAAAATCCTTTGAAAGTGGAGGTAACACAGAATCATTTGTGAAACACTGCCTAAGATTGCATCACTTTCAGTTGCCATTACAGAATCCCTAAAAATGAAACGAAGTCATTGTAAGAACATAAACTCTCTTTCAGGACTTCGAACCCTAACTTACTTTTTTTTTTAATTCTTTGATTTAGAACAGGGAAAAATAATAAACATTTTTTTCCTGAAAACAACAAAATTTCACTTACAAACTCAAATGCCTTGCCTAAGAGAAAACATCAGAAGAAAAAGAATCCGCATTCTATTAAAAGTCTTCTCACGAATCCTACCTTTTCTTTCTCTGTATCTCTGAAAGCTTCTGTAATGGTAGCATGATCAAAAGAAGCAAGCTTGGATATTTTAAATTCTGTTTTCTACTTATAGCCCAAATGATGTGCCAACATCTTGGAAGCGTTAGTCCTCCATCACAGGAAACTTTCATAAAGAGGAAGAAATATAGTTTGGCCTGAACATATCGGAATACCTTCCACTGTTCTACATCAACTACTGTTTCCAGTTACACCCTGGCTGCGTGCTAATCAAGTCACAACTATTTAAGTAGGTTTTACTGGTGAATTTCCACTCACGAAAAATAAGGTGTAAGCAAATTTAAAGTGGTGGTATCAACAGGTGAACTTCCATAAGTGTAAATGGTGCAAAGTTGATTTACACTTGGAAAAGATGCAAGGACCCACAGAATAGGTTATAGTACTTGCTTTGGAGAGCCCAGTAGCTGACTGAAAATTTTATGACATAAAGAAAAAGCCTTTGGATAAATTCAAACAGGCGGGCAGTGAAGAACATACCTGTGGGATCTATCATACAGTTTATATTTTGAGCACTGTACAATTACTGCACCTAGTCATACCAAAGTTCATATGCAGGGTTCTTGAGTCTGTGTACATGATAGAGTACCATTACTTCCAGGGGAAAACAGCTCTAATGCTATCTAGATTGCTCAGAGTCTTACTAGAGATATTGTAAGAAATAATGCCTCTGAGCCTCAGGATATGATTTTACGCATTCCTAGTGTGTTACCTAACTCCATTACTAAGAATGCACTCTGGCAATCTTCCTTTGAGGATGAACAAATATTACAGCGAACATGCTACATGCCAGACAAACAGCCTTAGCTTAAAGTCCTGCCAGATGAATATGTTGCCTTTTATGGATTTGAAATGCATTTCAAATCCAGAGCAACATATTGCAATCTCATGATGTGCCTATGATCCTATTAACACAGCCAAAAAGACCTTGGGAAAACGGTAACCATGGATTGGAACAATATAGGAATTACCACTATGTCTTGTCAACACTAAAGTTACCAAGAGTGACCGAGATAAAGTTAGGGATTGCAGAGTCTTAAAATACTACATTGAAAAGCTTCACTGTACTGTCCAAAATTCAGACCTTCAGTAGGAAGAATGAAGAGATTAATGAAAAAGATATCCAGATAGTTTCTCCAAGTAATAAATTATAAACAAAAATGTGTATTTGCATACCAAAAATGCTATAGGCATACAGACCTTGTGTCTCTTTTGCTTAACTGAATCTGAATCTTCCAGTGGTTTCTTTTTGTTTGCTTTGTTTTTTGAAAATGAAAAAGACAGGTAGAAGGGCAACAAAACCTTTATCCAAACCTGTCTAAGTGATATCGTTTCAGTCACATCCCTAAGATAAACCCCTTATGTGACAGGTGTGAAAGTCTTCATAAGAGTTAGTGTAGCATCCTGAGGTTCATGAAAATAATATATTTTGTGTACATCCCATACAAAACTTACATATGAACACAAAACTGTGAACTTCATACTTTGCAATCAAAAAATCAACTTTAATAAACTCTGATATAAATAAAGGAAAATCAGCAAAGTACCATTTTATAGAGCATCAGCTGGGTCATACTTGGTATGGAGAACAAGAACATATTTGATATGTTGGATTAGCATGGCCCTAGGACAACCCTATTATGTGGAGTGCTTTCAGTACAGACCATCTAGCCCATGATACTGAAATCTTCTGTCCTAAACCTGTGGCAGCCTGTTTGGCAAACCCAACCCAGAGCTGCAAATCCTGGAAACCTGCAAAAGGTGACAGGCAACCTCTGTAAAATCTAGATGTGACAGGATACCTTGAGGCTACGATACATTATTAAACCAAACAGATCGGGCCCATTCTCTGGCTCTTAAACCAAACGGCATAGCATGGTGTATGTTTACACAACCATACTCTTCCCTTCTCTCCCACCCCAATAACTTTTCATCCTCCACAATGCCCAGCACACTCTCTGTTCCCTGGCCTAAGGCTATCCTTGAACCTTGCCCAGCTACTGACTGGGAAACTACAGTTGCCATGGACTAAAACCATGGCAGGGATCTTGCTCACAGTTAAATAGTGTGGATGATTGCTGAACAATGCCCAAGCACATGCCCCGGCCTTTTTTAGTTTGTTAGTATATATAAGGTTATAGCCTCAGAGACTTCAGGGTTTCCTCAGCTTTCAGTCTAGAAGTGTTGACTCAAGTTAGAGCTGTACAGACTCGCATTCTTCTTGATCTGTATCAGGGAATTTGGTAACAGTAAAGTCAAATGTGTCTGGCCAATCTGAATGGTAGGTCTGTTCCGAGAGCTCAGACCCTTGACCCAGGGATAAAAAAAGTGGGTGAAAAAGTGACCAATAACCATGGACTATAAACTTGCCTGGGCTCCTCCTCCCAAGGAGTTCTAAGAGCCCTAGCTTGGGTGTTCTTACTTCTCACCACTCCCTGACTCCCAGCAGTGGAAATAGGAACTCAGTTCCCCAGTTGTCAAACAGATTAGTTTCTACTTTTTTTTTTTCTTTTTTTCAGAAAAAAAATCCCAAACAATAAAGCAGCACTTCCTTGCATATGCTGTGCTAGCTCTCTTCTTAGGATGAAATACATTTGTTTCTCCTGATTGAAAATGAATGTGGGAATCTCTAATCATGAAAGATAAAACTTTTTCAAAAGGTTGATGCAAGCCTGGGAAGCTAGCAAGAACACAGTTTTAATGCAGCATGGTAATATTAGCCAGATGGCCACAACAAGAAATTTGGATCTGTGTCTGGATGTTGAGAATAGCTGTATTTAAACTCAGAGCTCTTATAAAGAAAGGATGCACCTCTGTTCAGAGATGGATCCAATCTACCCAAAGACTTTGTTCACAACAGTGATTTTGGCTTGTGCTCAACACCACACATATATTTACATTTAACACACCAGTGAGTCACAATAGGACTTCTTAAATCACAGCACCATAATCCTCATCCTTTTCGGCTGACAAACCACCCCACAACAAAATGACTGTTTCTAATGAGGGATATCATGCTAATTATTTAACTGCAGTAGTTATTTAACTACTCTTTTGTTAGCACATTCCCCATTTAACTACTTGCACTCTCTCTGGGTCAATTCTGCACTCCTTAATTGAGAAAAACTTTTATTAGCACCAATATATCTTTTGTGGACAGTGGATTGAGCTATGTATTCTATCTGTGTAAGGAATGGTGATAGCTGTCTTCTGCCTTTCATCGGCTTTAAATGTAAGACATTTCTGAGACTCTCTCTTCAGGTTTGTACTACCATAATCTCGGATATATCTCCAAAGATACCAGTCTTTTCCTCTCACTTGACTGCAAACAATCCCTTTTTTCATGGAACATAAACATCACAGACTACATTGATTTGTCCTTGAATTACACTACAAGCATGTATGTGAAAAGAATCAGAATTTGTAAAACCAAATAGTGATCAAGGAAGAGCTGTGAGAAGGTGGTAGTGTTTTTAGGTGCAGTAGATATAGTAGTAGGAAATGTGATTCAGAATAATTTGAAATGCCTTTCAGAAGCTACAGATAATTTGCACACCCTCTTTATTACATCAGAACCCTGATATATATATATATATCAGGTTTATATATGCATATAGGTTTATGATGTGTATTGTGGAAAACACAAAACTTTGTTCACTAGTAAAAGTTTCATCCTGGAAAGTTTCATTGGAAAGTTTCATTCCAATCAACCTGTTTGTTTGTTACTGAAAGTGTATTTTTTTCATTAAGTTATCCAGAAATGGTCAGGTAGAAGTCTACTTTGTGGATGGATAGTTCACTGGTTTCTTTTAAGTTCTTATCAACCATCTATAACCAGAATAAAGCACACTTAGTGCAGGGAGTGAACAGTATTGAATTTCACTGTGCCACTGCACAGAATTCTAATACATTCAAGGTACCTCAGCAAAAAGTCTCTGAGATCCTGTTACCATGCTTTGCTGTAATAATTCGATAAACTTTTGTAAATAGTGAAAAAGAAAAACATTACTAAATTTATATTGTCAGGGAATGTTTATTTTGTCTTTGTTCCTTGCAATCAAGCAGAAGACATTTAGAAAGTTTACATTTCAAGTACCGTATTAGTCATTACCAATTTGTTTGGTTTTTTTTCCCAAATTTGCCTGCATACAGCCTTCACTGAAGTAGTTAAAATGAAGCTGGGAGAACATAACAGGAGAACTGTCACTGTATGTTTCCCATGATCACCTCCACTTCTCTCAAAGTGTACTCCTTGCCACTGTTTCAGACTTGGTACTAGGCTAGGTGGACCATTGAGCTGACAAAATACATTACACTTAGCTTTCATTTAGCCATGCAAAAGATGTAACCCTCAGAAATGCCTCCTGCCTTTCTAATGCTAAATATCTCAATAGCTTTGTGGAAGGCTGGAAGACATTCCCTAGGACAAAGGAGCTGTGCCACTAACTACTAATTTGATCAAAATTTTTATATAATTTGGTCCTTATCTCTACTATCTGAAGATAATACACTATCATTAATAATTACAGATTTTTTTTTAAAGGCAGGTTTCTAGACATAGAAAATTACTAAACCCAAACTGAATTGTTACATACTAAAACCTCAGATATCAGACATGAGATGCCTAAAGTTGCTTCCAAAGCAACAATAGAAGGGAGAGAGCAATGGAAGCTAAGCTAAATAAATCCTCCATCTGAAAGCAGATTCTGCAGTTAAAAGGACAGTAACAATTAAAACAACGAATATTGTAGGTTACTACTTCAAAAGTACTGAACGGGTATCCTTGGTTAGCAGTAAAAAATAAAGAAGAAATTAGAGGTGAGATGTATGCAGAAGTTCGTGGTCAATTTAAGTACAACACTATGTTAAAGGATAAAATTAACTTCTGAGCGATCACATTACAGTGCAATGCATTATAACGAAACTAAAGCAAAGCAACAGATGTCTGTAATGAAAAAGACTAGGGAACAAAAAAACATCATGAGGTTCATCTAAAGGATTTTAGGAAGATTTTAAAATATGTTTTCTTGTATCAGTGAAGAAACAGTCCTCATCTTTGGAACCACCAGTCTTCTCTGTGTGTTTCATAGTATCAAACATCTTCAACCTTAATAGTGAATCTTTGTTGTATGAAGAATTCTGTACAGATACCAATTTCTTCAAATGTATTTATTACTTTTTGAACTTTCTTTTACAAGTTTCTTTTATTTCAAAAGGTTATCAAAGGTAGCTCTATTCAAAATGAAATGCTGCTCTTGTTGGGCATGTGTAGCTGATTGCGTAAGTCGTGTAGTATTGTTTATACTCCTGACCAGGTAATTCCCTAATTACTAATGAAAATCACACTTCTGTATTTAGAAATTGCTTTTTGTAAACAGGGATGTTTAAAATTGTGTTTTTCATTAGACTTCCTGCAATTTGCATTTGTCAGTTGAATATTGAGGGAGAAACAAAACAAAAATGGAAATCAGCTTGACCAAAGCTAATTTATTTTTAAATTTGAACATTTGTGGGAGCAGCTTTTTCCCATTTCCGGTAGTTATGCTGGAAATAATATTGGTTTTTGCTTTGTAACACTCCAAGGAATATGTCAAACTTTGACTTACACATTATAAGCATGTTCAGATTTTTGGTTTTGCAATTGAGACCAGCTTTAAATGAAGTTAAATTTCAAGAAAACTGACCAGACAAATAGATTTCAGGACCACCTTTTTAAGTATTTACCCATAAAATGCAGAAGAAGAAGAAATAACAGAATTTTTTACTTTATTTACTAATTTGGTATAAGCTAGATATACACTTTTATAAAGCTTATGTAGCAGGAAGGTTTTGCAACTTCCCATGTTGGAAGGGAAAGTATGTGTAGGAGAAAATGCAGAGGCTAAACTACAAAATTACTTTTATCATCATAAGCATAAGGTTCTGATAGAGAAAAAAAACCAGGCATATAGCATTTTCTAAAAAAAACCTTAAAGCAATACAATTTCTCTGCATTGTGAAATGCCTTGCACAGGCATAGTGGCATAGATAGGCACAAGACAGAAAACAAAAGTATGAATACTATCAATCCTCTTGATTGAAATCTTAAGCTAATGACTGGCTGGGGTCAGGAAATATTTTTCCCTCTTTCTTCCCTTTACAGAGGTTTCAGAATTTATTCAAAGTTATTTGAGTTATCTTGGATCCTTAAGTATTTAATTCAATGCTAAATTTAGCAAGTTGAAGCAATTTTTTTTCTCATGGAATAAGGAATATGAAAATTTCAATTATTATTTACTATATATATTTATATACTATTTGTATTTTATATTACTTGTAATATGTAATGTATAATAATATAATACACATTATCAGTATTTCAAAAAGTATTATTTCTACCCATAGAAAAGAATCAGAAAGTTAAAAAGGAAGTAGTGCCTAAATATATGAATCTCAAAGAGAGATGTAGTAATATTTCAGCAGTTTCAGTTGAAACTAGCTTCTTTCACCAAAGCCTAACGATGTGACTTCCACTGCTCTACCAATGTACTGACTGTTTACATTTTTCTGCACAAAGCTAACTGGGTTCTTACTTGCAAAACTTTAAATAGAGAATTGATGATGTAGCTGGTCTTTTCCATCTCTGAGGACCATGATACTAACCATATGTCCACTCTTCTGTAGTTAAAGGCAGACATTCAATTGATGACAAAATGAAAAATGCAAGCGAAACATGATATAATTCGGAGATGAAAGAGATGCTGTTAATATTTGGATTATTGTGGTACAGCATCAATTATATACTGATAAATTTCAATATTGTATGTATTTTTTTTTAACCTGCACACATTTCACATATATAAAAGATGTGAATACTCATGCCCTGATTTTGGACACAGATCATTTCGAACTGTTGGCTAGTAAATGTGTTTTAGGAACAGAAATTCTCTGGTGAAGACTGCACTTTTCCAAATGGAGCTAGCTACTCATCCAGTATTAAGCTGTAAATCTATCTCTCTACACAGAAGACCTATGTTCCTATAGAGAAATGAATGGCTTTCTCACCATTTAAAATATTCTACAAAGACAGAGCCCTAAAATAGGCTGCCAACTAAAAAAAAAAAGAAAATACAAAATCAATTAGAAATATAATAATCAGCCACCACAACCAAATGAAATATGAGTTGCACGAGCTGAAAATAGATGAAAATTGTTTTTTATAGTGCCTTTAAAATGCATCATGAAAGGCCAGCCTGTTAATGGTTTGGATCTATTCCACAGAATAAACTGTTTTTCTAGTGATAAATCAGTGACACAATTAGCAGCAGATCTTACAAAAATCAGTAGCTGCAGACAGAATTTTTACTTATACTGATGAAATTATGGATTAAAAAAAGATTTATTATTCATTTCCATGCACCAATTCTTTAAATAGACAACTTCCATTAAGTATAAGAATCTTCCTAAAGTTTTGAAGGAGATCTTGGCTTTTGGCAAGGAGGTTGGACACACTGCAGGTCCGTGGCACCTGTCAGTCAAAAGGCCAACACATCTATTTTAGACACCCTTTAACTTTTTCACTGTCCCATTATAACAAGGAACTGGAGCTGTCATTGTCTGTGAAGTGATTCCTGACAAATAACTGAAGTACTGCTGTGTTCTTCAGTTGTGACAATTGTTATTTTTAGGGGTAAGGGAAGGAAGAGAAGGTGTTGCAGTTATTTTACTTGGATATGAGACAGGTTCAGTTTAAAAAGTGAAGCAATAGTTGTATATGGATAATCCATTATGCAGGTCTAAAAATAGTAAGGTCACATTAACCAGATAGTTTTAATTAATGTACTTTGGTACTAAGAGCAGAAATTTGTGGACAATCACATTCTTTGTAGAATGAAGGGGTCATTCAAAGTATGTGTGCATACATGTGCACACAACTGAAGCAAAATGCATTCCTTCTTTTTAAGTTCTTCCCAGACTGGACCAGGATTGCAGCACAGCTTTAAGCAATTTGAAAAATGTGTGTTTCGTTAGTCAAGATTAATAGACTGTTTTGAGATATTTACACTACAGTACTGTGACACCTGATGTTGAATTTCCCTCCTTCAGGGATGGTAAGAAACAGGAGGAAGAGTTGGGTTTTTGGGGTTTGTTTTGTTTTGTTTTGTTTTTAAAGCAACTCTTTTTCTGCGTTTACTGACATCATCTTCTGTGCTTCAGGGGAAAACATTTACTTCCACATATCATCCCAGCTGCAGAAATTCCCTGACTATGAACTGATGCCTGCTGTACTTCTGTCTTTCAAGAAAGAAGTTTTTGCAGGAAAGAACAACAGGTTTTCTGAGGACGGTATTTTTTTGACTCCTTGATTCAGACAAAGAAATTAAGACTGTTACCAGATTTTGAAGTAAATGAAGAAGGGAAATCCAAGAAGTCTCCCTGAAAGCAAATAATAATTGTTTTTCCTCACTGTACATCATCTGCTCATACTCAAAAGCAAATCATCCATGGGAACATTATCCAGCTTAATGACAAAGAGAAATTGGAGGAGTAGGTCAAGAAACTCCTCTGGAATTTCAACACACCTGACTAGGTATGAAGGTGTATTACAGGCATGTGTTTGTAGCTTAAGGGGGAAAAAATCAGTTGCTTCTAGGAAGAGCTGAATTTAATAAGAATTCCTATTTTGCTTTGGGATAACATCTTCCATTGATTTAATCCCTTCCTGTACCTACTTGTATCTTATGAGGTAGTTGTGGCTTTCATTTCACATTCAAGTATACAGCATGATGAATAGCTATTGTCAGCTTTACTTCACCCTGACCAGTGGCTGCAGCAGTGGGGGTAGGCTAGGGTCAAGGAGATGGCCTCAAATAATCTTCTACAATCTTCCTACCCCTATCCCTACCCCCCTTTCATTAAGTGTTCCTTTCTTTCTCTTTTTTCTTCTTTCTATTTTAGCGCCCCGTCTATCTTGTTGCTTTCTGAGGCTGGATGAACTCTAACTAGAAATGACAGATCACTTGATATGTCATACCTTATTGTTTGTTGCACTTTTATGATGTTTCCAGCATCTTCTTTCAAAATCATCCCAACTCTGAAGTATATGTTTCTAATTTGTATTACAGAAAAATCCTGCTTATTTTATGCATTCAGGTATTTCCCTTTGGTTCAATGGATTATTTACAGCATATTGGAATTCACCACTTCAAACATTGACTCCATATGATTTACTACACAGTGTTATTACTGCATTAAAATCCTTGTAAAACCTGGCCTATTGATAGTATTTGATTGAGGCTGATTTTGCCTGAAAGTTTTTGGCCAAGAAAGGTACAGCTCTTCCCAGAATAAAAGTAGGGATAAATTCACTGCATATAGATATTGTCAGTTTTCAATGAGAAACCAGGAGCAAAAGCAGAAATATTACATGGAGAGGTAGGGGTAGGAAGGGGAGAGAATACTAGTTAAGGAAAATGGCTCATTAGAGGAGATAGATACTGGGAATTTGAGAGTAGAAATTCAGAAGGGTAAGTCTTGGACTTGTTTGGTGAGAGGGTTGGGAGGAAATGACCAAGCAATTAAGAGCAGGCTAGACAGGTAAGACAACAGTGCAAAGGGCTGGAGTGTGTGAAAGCCTGAGCCCAGTGAAGAGCACTCCTCTCCAGGACCAGAAAGGAAGTCAGCATTTCCAAGTCTCGACACCCTCAAAGGCAATCTTAATTCTGGTATCCTTTAACTGTTGAGCACCATGAGTTTGCAAACTGCATGTTCTGTTAGCAGAGAGTTTACTAGGGTCAGGCTGTGCATTACTGTGACTTCATATTGCCTGTGCCGATTTAGCCTTGTGAGTCATGAACAGTTACAATAAAGTATTATGGAATGGATCAAAGTTAGTTCCAAAACAATTTTTTTAATATTGTGAGAAGTGAAATGAGAAAAATTTCTTTCATTTTTCAGGAACAAGCAAATATAATCCCCCAACAAACCTACAGAAGTCACCAAAAACATTATTTCCATAATTCCACTGAGCAAATGATTGCAGCATAACAGCACTATGTCATTAGAAGCATAAATAACGTATTACTTTCTTAATTTAATGTAAATTGCTACATATATGGATCATTATGCCTTTATTAAATGTACCTGAGAAAGATACATATAAAATTCATACAAGAATTTATTATTCAGAAGCCTGTTTTCATAGTCCTTGGCATTTGGAATTCTACCTTCTTTCCTCCTCAATTTTTCCTTTATCTGACAACACAGACCTTTCCTTCTTACCCAAGCCCCCTCCAGTCATCACAGCTGTTGTTGCTTCTTCAAAAAAGAGGTAAGGTATGTGGTACTGACTTGGTCATAATAAAGCTGTGTGTACACTTTTCCTTTTATTATAGGAAAGGGTGTGATTCATGGAGACCTTTGGAGGCCTATGATTTCTCAGTATTTTCGAATCCAGGAACTATGGTCTTAACAATGTGGCCACAACAATCTTCATTTACAGCCAATTAAAATTGGACTAAACTTCATCATTAATTTCACTTTGCAATATTCTATTTGCATGTGTACCTATGGTTTTGGGTTTTTTATTTAAATGAATGAGGTTTTTAGACCTAATAATGGCACCAAATCCTCCAGGAGAACACAGTGAGAAACACTACATTCAAAATGTTTTAGGATTCGACTGCTTAGCAAAATTATGTCATGTTATTTGTTGCAAAGCAAACTAGTAAATAATAAAACACATCAAAATGGTACGATATTAAAATAAGAACTTTTGGCTGTGGAAGAAATTTGTGTAATTTGTGTAATTCATGGAATCACAGAATGGTATGGGTTGGAAGGGAGCTTTAAAGATCATCTAGTTCCAACCCCCTGCCATGGGAAGGGACATCTTCCACTAGATCAGGTTGCTCAAAACCCCATCCAGCCTGACCTTGAACATTTCCAGGGATGAGGCATCCACAGATTCTCTGGGCAACCTGTTCCAGTGTCTCACCACCCTCATCATAAAGAATTTCTTATATTTAATTTTAGTCTCCCCTCTTTCAGTTTAAAACTGTTACCTCTTGTCTTGTCACTACAGACCCTGGTAAAAAGTCTCTCTCTGTCTTCCTTATAAGCTCCCTTTAAGTATTAAAAGGCCACAGTAAGGTCTCCTCAGAGCCTTCTCTTCTCCACGCTGAACAACCCCAGCTGTCTCAGCTTTTCTTCACAGGAGAGGTGTTCCGGCCCTCTGATCATTTTCATGGCCCTCCTCTGGACCCGCTCCAACAGCTCCATGTCTTTCCTGTACTGGGGACTCCAGAGCTGGACGCAGGACTCCAGGTGGGGTCTCGCCAGAGCAGAGTAGAGGGGGAGCATCACCTCCCTTGACCTGCTGGCCACACTTCTTTTTATGCAGCCCAGGGTACAACTGGCTTTCTGGGCTGCAAGCACACATTGCTGGCTCATATCTAATTTTTCCTCCATCAGTATCCCCAGGTCCTTCTCCACAGGGCTGCTCTCAATCCATTCACCACTCAGCCTGTACTGATACTGGTGACTGCCCCGACCCAGGTGCAGAAACTTGCCCTTGGCCTTGTTGAACTTCAGGAGGTTCACATCGGCCCACTTCTTAAGCCTGTCAAGGTGCCTCTATATGGCATCCCTTCCCTCAAGCGTATCAGTTAGATGAGCAGTGTTGCCTTGTGGCATAAAAAAGGGTCTCTTCAAGATCAGACCCATAGAAGTCATTAGAGACAGACCTAAAGCAGACCTAGTTTAAAGACCACACTAGCCACTGTCAGGGCTTGGATTTGAGGATGTACATAAACAAACATAATAAACAATAACTTGCATATAAATGGAAAAAATTGTATTTTTGTATGTAGCTGTGCCTATGTACTAACCAGTAAGCTTCCCTATCAGGCTCAAACAGCCTATGTAAAAATGCTGATACTTAGAACAGAAGCAAAAGGATTACCGGGAAATAAAAGAAAGATAATTGGCTAAATGTATCCCTGAGGCCTGCACAATAAGCACCAATATTTTATTGGATAAGTGAAATACCAGACCTTGTTCATTCGAGTTACCTGATGAACCAGCTGCAGTTCTAGCTAGTTTAGGGAGATAATAGGGAGCTGATAATCCCTGCCTATAAAACTAATGGTTTTGATGCAGATTCTCTCCTGCAGCCAATTGCTACAGAGAGGGAAACTGTTGAGCAGCTAGTCACACTTTCTGATTCTGAGGAACTGATTTGTTGCAGCTTTGGTCCAGGCAAGAGCAAAAACAGGCAAGGAGCTGCTTTAATTTATGCCACTGTCAGAGTCTCTCACGGTCTCTCTACCACTGGAGTTCCTCTCTGCCACAACCTTTCATGCTCTGACTAGGGATTTCCCATGCAAAAATATATATACGTGCAATGCACAGATGGTTTGCATATGCGCAGTAGGCTTAACATATCTGATTTACTGTGTATGCACAGACCATCTGTGCAGCACATGTGCAGCAGGTCTGATGTGTACTGGACACATTGGACTTACTGTGCATGTGCTACACAGTTAATCTGCACACACACAGTAGCCACAGCTCTGACTGAGTTGCCAGACATCCAGATGGCTAGAGTCCTTAAATCCCTTCCAGAGAAAAACTGAAGATGGAATGAGGACGTTTGGGGTTTTTTTTCTGGTGTATATCATAGCTTATCCTTTATTCTCAAATGTAGGAGCATATTAAAGTGGATACATCACCTCATCACATTTTAGTCTAACAAAGAAATTCCCATACAGAGAAAGCAATTCCCTTCTAGTCATGTATGTCCAAAAACTGGCTATAGAAAACAAAATAGAGCTGTGATAAAGATTCTTCTCCATAAACTTTTACAGAACAAGCAAATCCATAACAAGTGAACTACACAGGCTTCTCTGAGCGAGGATTGGCAGCCACTTCAGATTTTCTGACTATAAACAGCCTTTCAATCTGGAAATTTTTTAATTATTCAGGTTAATGCTCAGACAACTCAGCAACCCAGATCGATTGCATGTCACAATCTCAGGAGGAGAGTTAGCAATCTCAGGCCAATCCTTGCCATTTGGCTAACTGAGATTCAGTGTCTTACAGCGCACATGCTGCTTTGTTTCCCATCGTTCAGACTGTGAGCTAATAACACTGTCCCTAATGTTTTTGGCAAATTTCCCTCCAATAACTGTTTTGTAAAACTAAGATACAAACTTAAACATGAAAATAACTTATCAGACCCACCAGCGTTTTCAATAATGGTAAATGTAAATTGCAAAGCACACTGTCAGTTACAATGTGTGGAGAATTTATCTAAATACTACTTAATTGATAGCTTTGCACTGATACAGGGATATACGGGAAAGCAGGAGAAAAAAAAGGATGCAGAAGATTCAGGTGAATGCCACCAAGAAGACAAAAACTGGTTAAGCCTCATCAACTAATGTTGGGATTTCTAATATAATCCAACGAAAGCCAAGATTTTCCAGCTGCATCGTTGATGTATTAATTGGAAGTGCTATGAAAACTGCTGCTTATATTGCATTAGAGTACTTGACCAGTGGGAGACAATGTTATCCATGTGTGCCTTTGAAGTCTGAGTACCCTTCACTATACAGCACAGCATGTCTTAAAAAGCTCTTGTCTCTTCTAAACTGGTTTGCCGCTCCATTTTTTTACCTCACCCACCCAATCTCCATTCAAATCACAATTTATATATTTCAGAATATATTTCCTAATTAGCACTATATCAAAGCAACTTCTTGTAATAAACAAGCTCCCTTAATAAGAGAAACCTATATTGTAGCTAGAGGCTGAAATGTCAGACTTATTTTATCCTACAGTAAAGAAAGGAAAATCTGTAGGTGGAAAAAACATGCTAGATTTTTTTAGTTGCTTTCATTACTGTGTCTAATCACTTACGAACACTTAATTTCCTCCAAATTCTTGCTCAAAAATAGAAGGTAATGAATGAAAGCTGGAGGTTTATTCACATAATCTGTGAACAGCAACAGGCAATGACTTGCAAAACAGGATAATTTACTAATACTGAAACTGGCAGTGGGCGTAACATACTTGGTACATTTTTAATATCCTTAGCATATTTTATTTCAAACTTGTTAAAAGGATATGCTGTAATTGATCTGCTTTTAGTGTCAGTATTGAAGAATATTGCCAGAAGTTGTAGTATGTATCAACACAAAAGGACGGCAGAATTAAAAGATGCCTATTAAAATTGATTAGACCCTTCAGTAGTAATTACTATATATGATATATTGTTCCCAAATAACTTGATACCTACACATTTTCACTGCATGCTATAACATCTTTGTATATTGCTTCTTAGTAAACAACACTGTTGGCTGAATTAAAACAAAGATTAATGTGATATATTGTACCTATATTTTCCAGATATAATTTGGGTGATGTGGAGGATCCCAGAACTCCTAGCAGAATACTCACTGGTTCAGTCAAATCTCAAATTGTATGCCACACTAGACACCTTTTTGACAAATAAAAGGGAAAAAAAAAGATAAAAATGTCAGCAGTAAGTTTGACCTAGTTTCAATTTTTGGCTTTAAAACAGATGGAGGCTTAAATACCTAAAAATTTGAAGGCTTTCATATTTGTGCATTCATAGATGGTATTGAAAATCAAAAGTCAACTCCCTTCTCTTGAACCACTCTCCTAGGGATACCATAATGAATGGAATAGCGTATGTTTTAAAGTGACACTCTCTTTTTTCCATAGATACTTTATGTATAATATTGAATATTCACTAGGGCAGAGAACTCAGCAAGACTGGAACTCAGATGAGCAACATAACCACCTGGCAATATCATAATCGAGTTACTTGCTCACAGTCTTCAAACTTGTTTAAATATTTTATAGATTCCCAGTGACAGAACAGTCATCTCAGAATACTGGCTAGCTCACATGTATAAAAGATATAAATCTTTATTTCAGTTCCCATTGTGAATCAGGTAAGGAAGGAATTCGAGCCTAAATCTCTCATCTCTTAGGTCACCTTACCAATTAACGAAAATGCTTAGATAAATTTGTTTCAGTCCCTCTTTCTTCAGGTACTCCACTTTGCACCTTTAATAGTACTGCTCCACTGCCTAGTAATAATATTCGAAAGTGTAATTAAGTGAAAGTGGTAAGGAGAACTACACAACATGAGTCTGTTCTTTCGGTTCAGACAAGACAGACTAGTCTTATCAGACCCTGCTGTACCCCTCCCTGGACCGTGGTGAAACACCATGGTCAGGTTTTAATTCAACTGCCAGGGTGTATCCAGAGTGGACGAGGCAGGCTGTAGCCTCACCTCTTCCTTGCAGCTGGAGACAGCCAGTCAGATGCCAGTCACCTGCCTTCGTGAGCCAGTATCTCCATCTCACTCCCAAAAAACCTCTGTGACAGACCAGATTCCAGGTGCAAGAAAGCACTGGTTAGATCATGCTGGTCTCAACTGAATGAAAAACAACAGATCTGTACAGTGAAATGTATTTCTTTTAAAGTTTTCCATATTTATGTGCTCATAGATCATCATGAGCATGACACAGAAATGAATATATCTGCATAGAAAAAAATGGAGAAAGGGAACTGGTTTTAAGGACCATGATCACAGTTACGTTTTATTTCAGTAACAGAAATCACACAATCATTAGTTTGAAAACACTCGATATGTAGCTGAACAAATGTTTATTAACAGCAATTTGTTGAGAAAAAAAGCTTTAATATGAGGCAGGTAGGTCACCTCAGGAATATGTTTCTCTTCTGACAAGCTGTTGAGATTACTCACAATTTTTCCCTGTCATTTTTTTTCAGCAGAAACAAATTTAAACAGGAAATCAAATGATGGCAGAAAGTATTTATCTAAAGAAAGCTCATTTTTTGGTTGTTTCTCCACAAATCTCTGCTGCCAGTGGTCCCTAACTGCCCATAGAAGCTCATTGTCTAGAAGAGACATTTTCTGTTCTGCTGAAGCAGAAATCACCATGCCAAATATTTTCTTCGTCATATACAGTAATCTTCTTAACAGAAGCAATACCATTTTGCATGAGTAAGAGGAAATGTCTTTATCTAGTTTCATTGCCACTCAGCTTCCAGCATGGGTGATGGTCAGAGCTCGCATTTGAAATTTGGCTAATAGTTTCATTTGGCTGTTTACTTGATATTAATGAACTTCGAGTGCCTCTTTGTTTCCTATAAACTGGCAGTGTAGCAGACAAATGGACAAGCAAAAGCAAAATTTTAATGAAAAGTCAATTTACAGTAGCACCTCAATTGCTGACAGATTCAATCTTTTATATGCTATTGCAAACTACAGTGCTCCTTTCACTGCTCATCCACTGCGTAAGCACTCAAGGGAGGGTATAAGAACTAATATAGAACAGAGTAATAGATTTGGTATTCAAGGCTTTGGAAAAATTATTCCTGTTTGGCAGTCAGCAAGAAGAGAGATAATGGAAAAATGAGAGGGAGGCTAACAGATTTCAAGATTCTGTTTTGAAGAAGAATGTTAAGCATTTTCACTGACATTGATCCAACTAATGTATGTGGTTTCAAATGTGTAAATGCACTTAGAGATTCTGAGGCTGTCTCTATAAGCCCTTCAAAATTAAAGAACTGCTGCTGAAGTCTGGGGATTCATACATAGAAAGCTTGCAGGACCAAACACTATGACAGATGCATTTTGACATAGGAATGAAAAATAAAACAGAGACATAAAACCCAAATCACTGATCACAATTTTTGCCTAGAATATGTAATTATAACTATATGTTCATAGGAGAAATTGGTTTTATTTACAGCTCTAGTGATTCAATAGTCCCATGTAATAATTAAATCCAAAAGAAACCCTCAAAAGAAAAAAGGAACCTGAGATCCCACAAACATCAAAATCTATGAAATCACATCACTTATGGTTTATACAATCAGGAACTGGCTTGTAGGGATCTGATCCATCAAGAGAGATCATGGGATATGGGGAACAGCTATGAAAACCAGCATGGGATAGAGAATGTTTTTTAGCAGGGCTGTGTTTCACTCTGTACAGGGGGGTAGCCTAGAGAAAGGTATAATTTTGGCCCTTTGCGCTCTTTCCTTCATTGGGCTGAATGGAGTTGCTCAGTAGGGAAAGCAATCCATGCCAAGTACAGCTTGGCTCCAGTTTCCCCTGGAGCAAGGGGATAATCCAAGGACAGATCGGGAGTCTCACTGTGCAGCATCTTCCTCAGGGCTTCTAGCAAAGCCAGTTTATGCCAAAGAAACCATTACATTAATTTTACATCAGTTAACATTTCAACTTAAATTCTTCAGCTACTTTAGTGGAAAAAATATTTTTTATTGTCATATAAGATGGTACAGGATGCAGTGTTTGATAGGTAATTTTTTTTTTAATAATCACAAATTTATCAATGAAAATTTCAAATGAAATATCTAAAGGAGAAAAAGAATAATAACTTATCGAGTAAAGAATATTATCTAAATTTAAAAATGAGTTTGCAAGAACAGTATTATCTCCTATTTTTGGAATTTCTATAGGATTCCTGTCTTGGCTGAATTTCAAGAATCTGTCTATAGGTTGCATTCCTGAGCCTATCAGCCTTACAAATCAGAGTTAATAAAAGTCAATCAGTGATTGTTTAACTTGCCTGCTACTGCCTGAAGCAGAATTACAAAAGCTAAATATGTGTTCAAAACTCCACCAGGAGTTTCTGCCATCTAAGAACTCTAAGTGTATGACCTCATGGAAACTCTAAGAAATAAATATCCCACAACAGCCTGAAGAAACTTGCGGTTACTATGTATTCGTGTTGACAAAATAAGTAATCATGCATGAGGAACAGCAATGTTTTTACTTTCTGCCCCGAGAATGATTCAGTTAGAAATGAGAACTAATTGGTCAAAAGACCATGAATATGAAGCAATTGACAAGGAGAAACTAACAAATGCAATTAATTAGAAAACAGTAGGTTGATTGCCAAGTGAGAAGGTTTATAAGCAACATAGGGTTAAATTGTCATGTGCATTAATCAGGTTTACTGCAGTTGCAATTAGCTGTTCAATACTAAGCTTCCTCACATCTTCTGAATATCCTGACTGATTTACAATGAATTGCTGCGTAGTTCTGACTTTGAACTTTCATTAGTGTTCATTCTCCTACATACTCAGCTATGGAATATTTTGTTTCATGAAGACGACTTTCAAATGCACTAAAGTAATTTGTTAATGCAAATTGGTTTTCTTTCATGAAATCACATCCAAGTTTTGCAGAGGCTGGAGAGAGCATTTTAAAATGTTAAATGTGAGGAGAAACACTGTAAGTAATTGCTGTAGATACCAATCTGCAATCCATTTTCATTAATTTTGAAGTGAATTTCTAGTGTTATTCTTATAATAAATCAGTAGTATATCTTCTTAATCTGTTGCACTAATCCATGACTTTGATCTGAGAATCAGTGAAAATGTTTTACTCATACAATGGGAATTTGAGTTAGCAAAGATATTGATTTATATTTAGTTCAGTCAGGAATTTTAGTTCAACTGTTTTAGTAACAATATTTTAATATGCTTTTTCTTTCAAAAATACTAGCATTTCTACTAACGAATCTATATTCTAGAATCCTAAAGCCATAAAAATTTGGAAGAAGTTCTGTATCTTGGTTCCACAACCAGAAACCTAATACTACATACAGTTTAACTCAGTCTAACAAAACTAGATGCTTACCATTTGCAGTAACCTTAGCAGCACAAGTGTATGAGATTGGGCAAGAATACAACATTCTCCCTAATTTGTTCACTGTCTGCCTTCAAATACCAAGCAGCTTTTGCAACATGAGGTGTTTATTTGCCTAACATTGGGGATGTGGCACCATTGCAAAATAGTGTAGGAAACAGGGTAGCAGATTTAGCCAAGCAGGTATAGCGTTGGCCAGCCCAGCCCAGCGATGTTATTGGTAGGGGAATAATTAGACACATTTTACAGCATAACCTGAGTTCAAATTCTTAAAACACATCACACACTGCTTTTATTTTTCAAAGCTCATGATGGACCATGGACTTGAGTCTAAAGAATATAGACATGAGAAGCGCTCAAGTTTGAGAAGAGGCATGGATCTGAGCTTAAATTACAGTAGAGAAGTACTGAGGAAGTCTGTGTTGATTTTAATTAGTCTAGATTATGCCATTTAATCTGTGAAAAAATGAGACTTCAGTCTTTGAAAAATAAGACTTAAATAGCCAAAATGCTGTGAAATTCTGCAAAACCAAGAGTCAAATTTGGTTTTTATTTTCTCATAATCAGTTTCTCATTGATAGGCATAGTGAGTTCCATAGTTGATGCGGACTTACTTATTCATATACATATTTTAATTTCAGAATGCATAGTTCAATGCAAAAGAAGATTAGAATATGAATCAATACCAATGCACTCTATTGCTCAGATTTGTTTTGTTCAGAATATTTGGCTTGTTGTGAGAGTCAGATTTTTCTAAAAAATTCCTTACAGTAAGCATCTCAGTAAGTAAAGCTCATAAAAGGCTATCAATAAATTGCCATACACCTAGATGAAAACATTTTCATTGGCTCTGGCACAAACCTAACTCCTCCGAAGGCTTCAGAGTCAATTCTGCTAGCTTTCCTCTTTCCTCTTGGTAATTCCTCAGGAATTTTGAGGGAGGATCACCCAAATAGGTGCTGATAGTTCATTTTCCCCTGAAGCTTTCAAAGGAAACTGTTGAAATGAAGAATGGAAAAAAAACAAAGTTCTCAGACCACATGCAGTCATCTTGTTTTACATAGTTACCAGACTTTTACCATTAGAAAATGTGGTACATTTCTTTTAAAGCATCCTTTGCACGGCAGTTGTGTGAAACAATGATCTGTTGAATTTAATTCACAGATCAAAGAGGGAGGAAATTAACCAACACAGTAAATTGATTATTTCATGGGTGACATAACCAAGGCAATGATTTATCTTAATAAAGAGCAACATCCCTCTAGTCCTTAACTGAATTCCAGCCAATGCAATAATACTCAGTTGTTAATGACTTTGATGTTGATGTGGAAAAGTGAATGACTGTATAATCACTGAAATGGGACCTCATCACAGTTGGAAATGTTTAAGCCAAATCATTTTGGACTGTGAAAAGAGCCCTGAGTGGTATAGATTGGCTGGGTCCCAGATTTTCAGCCTTAACTAAACAGGGCCTGAAAACTTTATCATACTGCTATGCCTCGGGCTGGTCTGTAACTCTGACAGCCCCAGAGAATTGGAGTTTAATGTATATGTCTGTGGACTCACTGTGGAAAAAAAATTTCAGGGCTTACAGCAGCAATAATAAATACCTGTCTATCAACATCCAGCTAAAAGAGTAATTAGTTAAATCCATCTTTAGGAGAGGGAACAGAAGAAAGGAAACAGAAGTCAAATAGGAAAAATTGTACTGAAAGCTTATTTTTATATCCCACATTACTAAATATGACTTAAGAGGCTGAAATATAGCATTAGTCATTCATAGCGGCCTCCACCTCCCCCTTTACCCTTCCCTACCAACTCTTACAATAACAGACCAGGCTAAAATTAGAGCTGCTTTATAGTATGTTAATTTGATTATCATTGTTTCAGCACTGATTGAAGAGTTCACATCAAAAGGAAGGATGCCCTGTACAACAAGTACAGCTTCCTTGATGCTAGTATTCAGCTCTCAGATCAGAGAAGGAAGCCAGGTCATTTTTTTTCATTTCAGGTTTCCTTCAAAACCGCTTGATTCCCAATGAAGGATTCCTAGCATTAACATTGCTCCGTCCATGTCTTGGAACTTTTCTTTCTTTTTAAAAAGACAGGAAGAATACTTAGCATCCTCCCAACTGCACTTCGCCCCATGCACGCTATGAGAAATCAAAAGGAGATGAGGTAGGAAGGAGGTAATGGCAGAAAGTTTGCAGCTCTAGCTTTTCTAACCTCAGCAGAGAGGCAGCTGCAGGTAGGGTTGGAGGAATTCCAAGCACTCTCCCTGTTTGAATACCACACAGCCCCCAGGCTCCAGAAACACGATACTCCGATGTTGATCATTAAAAAAAAAGGGGGGGAAAAAAAAAACCTAAGGATTGTTAAACTGCTCATCCAGGCCTGCAGCTGGAGGTGACTCAGAGTGCAGAGTTGGAAAAATGCCCATGTGGCAAGATTAGAAACTCATTTGTGTAGTTTATGTGGCCTTGCCAGGAGCCTCCGTTTTTTCCAACCCTCCTTCAGTTTATTAACTTTAAAAGCACTCCTTTCCTGTTGGGGATCTGGCATGGCTGCAGCCAGGCAGCTCCTTCTCCTTTTGCATTAACAACACTTAAAGGCTTTCTTTCCTGTTCAAAATCGACTCGTGTGAGATCATCTGTGGAATTTTCGAATGTGCTCGCTCTTTCTTTTTCTTTTCATTTCGTTCTTTGTCCCAGGGTTCAATTTAAATCCAAGTGCTTTTAAACTAACTGTATTCAGCAAGCCAGCACTTTCAGGAATATATGTTATGAAAGCAGGAAAAGAAAAGGTCTTCTTGTCATCAAAACCATAATAATTATGTGTCAAATGTAATTACTGCTCTGTGGGTAATACATCTAATACTAAGTGACAGAGTAAGCAGACTGCAGAAGCAGAAAGTAACTGGTGGCCGGATCAAATTTGATATAAAATTAACCATCATGCTTAAATATTCTGTCTGCTAAAGTTCTACCAGAAAAGCAAAGGCAGGAAAAAAAGGGGGCTTTTCCTCATTTAAAATTAACGTGCATAAGCTTCTCAGTTCTCTCCACCTCCATAATGAATCACAACTCTTTTAAAATAAGAAACACTGTGCTAGAAATATGTGCATTACAAGCATCAAGCTCTGGGTGAAGGAGCTCATCTAACAGGAAGGGATTAAGAGCAGGAGTTCTCTCCTGTTAACCCATTATGTTTCCTCATTATCACCTTCAGATGCACACTTGACTCACTCGACAAGGAACAAGCTTTCCACATTTCCCTACCTTTTTTAAAATACATAAATTAATGAGCAGGTGGTGAAGCTGACATGTGCCTGTGAATCTGAGGACTACTGAAATTTGAAGTCATATTCTGAAGGAGGAAAAAGTGCTATGTCAGGAACCAGTATTCTAAATATGACAGCATGTGTCAGAAACTTGTCCGGTTTAAAAAACACATGTCCTCTCCTCCCTAACACTCTTCTATGTAGACTTAACAAAGTCTAACATATTAAAAAAAACACTTTAAAACCCAATGTTTTGCTAATGTGGGTCCCAATCCTGAAAATAATCTGCAATATCTGTGTTTAACAGTTATACTATGAGTAAAATCAATTCATCTAATTGTTACCTAAAGGCATAAGTGTTTGTAGAATTATTGTCTTTTACTGTAGCTAACATTATACAAGTGGTGTCTTTACTGATTTGTGTAGGACTACATAATTGTAAAGTTAAGAATAATAAGAATACACTTAGTGACTGTAGATTCCAGTCCTCAGTTTCCCATGCTCCTGCATGATGATCAGAAAATAAAGCATTTCTGTACATTTTCATTTCAGTTTTTTAACATGCTTTCATTTTCTTTCCGTTCTCTTTGTCTTTATGTTTCAGGAATATTCTAAGAAATAAGTTTACTAGCAGAAATATTTAATGAAATATTCATAAAATTAGAGATCTTTGAAGATGAAAATTTTGAAACATTTTCAAAATGTTTTTTCATTGGAATTCATTTTTTCAACCTAAAATTTCTTTGAAGTTTTGAAACTTGAAATACTCATCAAGTAACTATAACGGTTTATTTATATAAAGAAAATTTGTGCTTATAATTTATTGCATTGGAAGTCTGATTTTAAAGATCACACTAATCTAATTAAGCAACAATGTTCCATCACAAAATTAAAATTATATTTTTAAAAATCCAGTGCTTAAAAGAGATGCTCCCAAATAAGGCATTGACCAAGAAATAATTGGTGATTTTTTCAGAGGAAAAATTTTGGGGAAAAAACCCCTGAAAATGCTGACAATTCACCAGCTTTTAAAGGTTTAGTTTGAGATATTTATTGTTTTCTCTCTAGGCCTATTCTCCCTTTTCCACATATCAAAAACAAAGCCCACAAGTTTTTGTCTCATTTTTGTATGCTTTTAAATGTTCTAGTAAAAGCTATTTGTTAGGTTAAGCCCACAGTTTTGCTCCAATATTAGGTGGGAGAAAATGAAGGCAACTCACAAACTTGGTTTTGCCTACTGAATACATTTGATGGTCATATACTATTCTGCTTGGTGATAGCACTTTGGAACACATTTCATTGACCATCAGACATAATGCATATGCATATGCAGACACATACTTAGCAGCATTTGCTATCAGTCTCAGAGCAAGAATGTTTGTGAAAATTATTGTTATTACTTAGAACAACTGGATTATAGGAAAATATTTCCACTAATTAGCCTCTCTGCTCTCCTGTGTTCATTTCCAGAAGAGATCTCACAAGTCTGTCTCCTGTAAATGGCTAATTGGCACCAACTTTAATGTATGGAAGTAGGCACTAGAAGAGCTCCATATGCAAGTTATCAATGAGAAACTGATTATACCGTAACAGAAGAGCAGTGGTGATTAAGAGGGGTTATTTCCTCAAAAGCAAAATTCATACTAACGGATGAAATGTTTTGGGTCTGCCTGGTACACATACCTTGGATCTTCGCGAGGGTGCTTCCTTTAAATCAAAACTGTTTTCCCAGTTCCACTGGGTGTACTACATAATACAAGCAGTGCTGTCTATACTCATAATTATCAACGCTTGAAGAACACAAGCCCAAAAGTGTTCTCTGACTTTCTGCTGATAAATAAGACTGATGAAATGAATGGCTCAGAACTGCCAGGTTTGGTTATGGTTTCTGAAAAATTAAGCCAACATGAAAGAAATTATGTTTTCAAATGGTACTGTTCTCTGTAGACTGATACCCCAATTTATTAAACTCTACTCCTTGGGTCCCAGGTTCAAGCGCTACTTCTGCTCATCAGTCACCACTTGTTTCTTGAACTAAACAACACATCTGTAATTCTCAACTTGACTAGAATTAGCTCCCAAAAGAAAAAAAATGTTTCAAATACTTCTGACTGGCTTCTAAATTGGAAACACCTGTAAGAGTTATAACTTTTCCTGACATAAATTAGTGACAAGGAGTTCATATAAGAGGTGCAGACAGAAAAATAAAATAGTGTAGTAAGTATTTCAGGTAACAGAAAAAGGATTGCCACAAGTGGGTGGGTATAAGAGACAAGAATACGTGACCCCAGCCTGTTGCTTTCCTATAATTCCAAAATAGATGCTTGATACCTCTGTTGTGTTAACCAGAAAATGACTGCTTGAAGCAAGATCAAATGTCTCATTAGCACTTATAATCGCTTCCATAAGATGAAAACAGATGAAAGAAGAAAGGATAAAATTCAAACAGTAGAATGAAAAAAATTGATCCCTTTTGTTCTGTGGTGTGCTTTCTCCCTCAGATGGGGCCTCCCTCATAATTAACCCAAGTTCAAGAGACAAAGTCATTATAAACAGAGTTCCAGAAAACCTGATCCCACTTTTCATAGTGTTCATACAGCGGAAGGTTCTTTGCATAACCATCAGTAATTATGCTAAAACATAAAATTTCTTCCTGGACAAAATTTTAATAATAAATGTATTACTTCCCTCCAAACTGATGAAAGCATTTTTCAGTCAATCTCTCACCTTCAGAATTTGTCTCTATCTCCTCTTTTCACTGAGAAAAAAATCTGCCTCAACCATTAGAAAAGTAATGTTCTTCCAGAATTCTAGAAACCCACCTTGATTGCAGCTTATCAGGGAAGTTATCCCTTAATTTATTCTAACCTATGGGCTGTGCTAGCCTATGAGATGGTTGTTGATGATGCATGAAGAATAATATTGGTTCATGTTTCAGTTGCATAAATTTGATACATGGATAGACCTACCCAGGCACTCAATACATGGAGTAGAGGATATCTACATGCAGTTGCTTGGCTACATGTAATGACTTCTCCTGACATGTTCAGGATCAGAATGCTAATAAGGATTTGTTTTAAGAAGTTATGCTAAAAAGCCGGCGGCTACTTCAGTCACTTTGCATAGTACAACACTGTAAGGACTGACAGATTTCATCTTTCAGAAACGACAAGATGAGTGATAGAGACACTTAAGAATATACTGGGTAGTGATGCCAGGTGATGTTAAGATATTTTTTTCCATACCTATGTTTTTCTCTACTATAACATCCAGTATTTAATGAGGAAGCCAATTTTGTTCAATATAATGGCAGTACTTACAAAAAAATACAGTGCTCAGTACAATGCACTGCTATAAGGGAAAGTAGTTGTATAAATCAAGAATCTCATCCCTCCTCATTTGTTATGGTTTAGTAACACACAATATGATTAGATAAATGCAGATAATCTTTTACTTTAACAGTGCTTAGATGGCTGATATTACTTCCTATCCACAAATATAACCATTTGAATCTACTGACTTGAAAATGCAGAAGTACTGTGTATTTGAACCTAACTGCATTAAGAAAAAGTAAGATAAGAAACATTTTGAATATTAGCATTTCTTTGTAATTTTCCCGGCTTCCACTTAAAAAAGAAAATCAAAAAAATCCTCAAATATCTACAACAGAAGGAGGATCACAAGAAATAAAGTCTATGAAAATTGAAATAAGTTATTTGTTTTTAAGAATAAAGTTACCTGTGTGCAAAAGATAGATAACTTCCCATATGATTTCCTTAGTGAAGGTGGTATTTACCTTCAGGTTCTCTACATTAGTTCTGAACCCCATTTTGTCTCCATGAAACAAACAAACAAACAAATAAGCAAACCCTTTGCAGTGGCTACAGCAGAAGCTGGATGTCCGACAGAGGAATGGCAACCTGGAATCAAACTCCTTCGCACTTATTTACTCCATGTTATGAGTGGTTTATGAACATAATGAGTTTCCACAGGAACTGGATAGCATCTTACTGAAAAATTCTTTAAGGTCCAGTGGGTTGATCCTAACTTCTGACTTCATACTAACAACTGAACATAAGTGGATATCATCACAGGAAAGTTTTTTTTTGGCAGAGTTTTAAGAAGTGACTTGTAAATGATAAAAGCATGAGAGTGTTATCTGTGAATAAAATGTTACTGTAATATTTACTTGGCCACATTTATTTTGGTGACACCAGGCAAGCACTGTCTTCTGAAGTGGACCAAATAAAATGTTAATGATATGTGGGGTGACATGTAATAGTACTGTGTGAAAGTAACTGCATTCACTTCACTGAATATTCACAATGTAAATCCAAAAATTACACAACATTTTAACTGGCTAGTATCATTTAGCAGCAGCTGTGAAAAAACCTCCACACTGATTAAAGTGCTGCACAAAATGCATGGCGGGTTCTCTGGAAGGTTGATGGTTTGATAGTTTCCCACTTGGATTTATCGCTTCTGATTGAGAGACAAATGTAATGCATGCTGTCAACAGTGGGAAATTGTACTTTTGCCACGTTTTGCATGCTGACTTAATAAAAGTTTCTAATTTCCATTCAAACAATATGCTTGTCTTTCCAAAGGAAAGTATGTAGTCTTTTTATTCCTTCTTTACTGTACCTAGAATAGTAGAACAAAATCTGGATATACAACCAGGTTCATCCATATCAGCAGGACTAATGCACACCTCACTGGGTGTACTGCCCCTTGGAATAAGCAAGGTAGGGCTATTTTTCAGGCCATTTCAAGTAACTTCAGCCAGTCAGCAAGTAGGAAATGAGAGAAGTTTGCCTTGCATGTGCTTTCCTTCCAAGGAGACTATTCTTTTACAATTGATTAAGTTATTTTATAGCATATTCCCTCTGTCAATTTTTTATTGTGTGATACTAAAATGCCTGCCATGGATTTGTTCAATAGTGAAGCAATCTCTTGGAGACTGTGCTTTCTGCTACTAATTTATCAATCTAACACTACGTAAGTTTTGAGAAGTTCTACTGCTAATCTAACTGTGCTGGTTTTAGCTGGGATAGAGTTGATCTTCACAGTAGCTACTATGGGGCTATGTTTTGGATTTGTGCTGAGGGCAGCGTTGATGGTGCAGGGATGTTTTCGTTGTTGCTGGGCGCTGCTTGCAGAAAGTCAAGGCCTTTTCTGCTTCTCACCCCACCCCACCAGCGAGGAGGCTGGAGGTGCGCGGAGGGCTGGGAGGGGACACAGCCGGGACAGCTGACCCCAGCTGACCACAGGGCTATTCCATACCATATGACGTCATGCTCAGCATATAAAGCTGGGGAAGAAGAAGGAAGGGGGGGACATTAGGAGTGATGGCGTTTGTCTTCCCAAGTAACCATTACGCATGATGGAGCCCTGCTTTCCTGGAGATGGCTGAACACCTGCCTGCCCATGGGAAGGAGTGAATGAATTCCTTGCTTTGTTTTGCTTCTGTGTGCAGCTTTTGCTTCCCCTATTAAACTGTCTTTATCTCAACCCACGAGTTTTTTCACTTTTACTCTTCTGATTCTCTCCCCCATCCCACTGTGGGGGAGTGAGCGAATGGCTGTGTGGGGCTTAGTTGCTGTCTGGGGTTAAACCATGACGCTAACTTATGAGCATTTGTAGCTCTTCCCTCCCTTTGCTTTGCACTCTGTGGAATTGCCAGTGACTGATATTATTTCTCCCTCTCTCCAAAAAAATCTCTTTTTCAAGTTATTATACTTTTGATGGTGATTGATGATTGAAGTTATAACTATGATATTTAATATAATAACAGATAGCTTCACTAATTTTGACAAGCACGTATCCCAATGTCTTAGTGTATTCCAGGGAGCCTTCACTGCCACAAGCAATTACTAGAAGACAGATTCAACTTTCATGATTCCTGAGGTGCCAAGTCTCCATTGAAAACATGCACTTCAAATGGGGATATCTTCTCTTAGACTTCTGATAAAGCAAAGTATATGCTGTGGAGCAGGAGCACTTGTTGTGAGATATTAAGTCCCAGGGTCCCAATTTATAGAGATTGGGGAAGGAATTCCTTATAGCTAACAAGTTACTAAATTATGCTTAAAGCAAGTCAGCTTAAGTTAGGTAGGTAGATATGGATAGATGTATGTATAAACAAATACATTTATTCAAAACATCTAAAACGCACAACTTCTACAGATACATTAATGTCTCCTTGTTACTGTAAGAACCTCCTAGTCTCAGTGGATAGTAAACAACTGTATGAAATGTAAAACTCTCCTCTTGTTTTGGTGGATCACTGGTATTCTTCATTAGGAAGTGCATCTTCCTCCCTCACAGATGCAAAATATCCATCTATAAATAAATTGTATAGGACATTGACATCTAAACTGCCTAATTGTACTTAGCTTATTAATGGCTTGCAACTGAGACCAGCTGCAGTATCAATGTATGTCCCCATATATTGTCACTGTGGGGTGACCACAAGATTGCACATGAAAATTAGACAACTGATTTCCAACTCCTCCCTTTGACCACACCATGATACAAACAGCTAAAACTCACTGAGGTGACCACTAGCTAGTCTTAATTAGTGGGGTTTTTTCAGCTTCCTAAAGAGCCAGTTGCTCTTACAGCAACTGCAAGATCAGACCCTAACTACAGTGACCAGTGCTAAACTTAAGTGATAAAACTGTTGCCTCTCTTTTCCACAAAGTAGATGCTGGCTGAAGAAGGAAATGCTGATTTTAAGTCATCTTCAATTTATATTTTCTGCTCTCCCTCCACTATTTAAATTTTCTAAAAACCTTTCCTTCCCTGTACAATTCTTCAGAATAGTTCTTCTACCCACTTCCCTTCCAGCTACAACAAATATGTTTTCTGTACTCAACTATACAACAAAAGTGGAATTAAAAAATACATGTTGATTATCAACTCATTTTTCTTTTACAATTATCTTAAAATTTTTACTGCCTCCCTTTCATCCTTTAAAATCTTCTCCTTTATGACAAGTTGTATACATAGAACAACAAAATCAAGACAGAGATGTCTATGAGGCATTAAGCATGTATCAGCTTTGCCCCTTAGTTCCACCCTCTGCTGAGATATACACAGTGCACTTCCAAAAGAAAAATAGTTACTGCTTTTAACTCATTGTAGAACTGGCAAACTTAGATAGGAAAATAATAATTCTCTGTGTTGTCGCTTTTGCTATTCCAAGACATACTATCAACTACTACTTAAATTCAGCCCATTACAAAGCACACTGCACAATCTGTTAAACAAAAATACACATGCAGACATAGAACCAATTTGGTTTGAAGTAGCAAATGCACGTGACTACTGATATATACCTTAGGCTGTAAAACCAGAACTCTCAGGTTCTTAGGAAACCTGAGGTCAGCTACATTTCTTAGAAAAGTTCTGTGTCTTTCTTCAAATGCAGAAAACTAATCTGATCTTTAAAATTATGAAAATGTGTTTGACCCACATAAGTAATACAGATCCATACCCTGTATATGAGAAAAACATTTTTCCCCAAAGAGCCTATGGTCTCATTTTTATGGAGACACCATACGAAAAAGAACAGTGCTACCTTAACAGAACTAGCAAGAAAAAATACTGACACTGATAAGTATGATAAAATATTACTACCGTACCCTGTTTTGGTACAACAGCAGTATATTACATACACATAAAATTAACTTAAACAGGAAGGGACCTTTTTCAGAAAATCAGGAAAACAAATTCAGTTTTATAAATAGTATGATCATGAAGTCATACAAAACAATGGACCTTCCTTTCAACTATAAAAAGTTTCGAGATGTGTCTTCTAATGTACCTCTATAAGACCAAATAAAAGAAAAAACGGAAAACAAAAAATTGTTTTCATTGAACATATGCTATTCATGCTGCTTCTTTTACCTTTAAAAATATACTATATACATATAAAGATAAAGTATAGTAAACGGAGATGCATGTTGACCAACAATGAATTATTAACATTCATGATATACATTGGTAAAAGCCACTGGTACTGCTTTTTGTGTGGTTACGTAGATTTTGTGCTCTCTTCTGGAATTCATCCCTTCTACACTTCAGGAAATACTGAAAAACGTGGCTACTGACCATCAAGTTTAAATAACCTTGCCCTGCATGAGAACTGCAACCAACCCCTCCAAAATAAAAACAAAATGAGGAAGGGGTGCAGGGGTTCCCCCCCCCCCTTTGCCAAATGAATACGTTTCTGTGTCCTGTCCAGGCTTGGAGAGAAGGAAGTTGGGTTCAGTTGTCAGAGTGCCAATGCGCGACCCAGGAGAATAGAACTCTGTTGCCTGTTCTTGCACCGACGTCCTGTGTGAACTCAGGCAGCTCGCAGTTCCCTCCCCACCCCTGAAAAATGAGAATAGCACTGTCCTAAAGCTGGCTGTGGCACTGATAAATAAATACAAGGCTGTGAGGTACCCAGACCGTATGAAGAGCAGGGGGGTAGGCACAGCAGTACAATTATTTCTGTTCTTCAGTTGCTTCAGAAGTATTAACTGCGGAATATATGTGGAATATTCAAATACAGTTTCTCTTTCAAATTATCCAACTTAATCAAAGCAACCTTTCTTTTTCCACTTTCCTTACTGGTTCCTCTCCAGAGTTTGCAGGCAAAGTACAACTGAACACAGATTAAACATCTAGCAGAGCCAAGATCATAGCTTATTTGCTTTTCCTTTTAAACGTAATCAGTCTTCTTGTAATGGAGAAAATCACAGACAAAACTGCCTGATTCTAACAATTTCAACATTTTTCTTTTCAGAAAACTGAGAATAATGAAGTCCGAGCACTTGGCATTGTCACATCACCACCTAACATTACTCATCCATTTAACCACTGTTATTAGAGAATAAACGTTACAGCTCTTACTACTTGAATAGCCACAGCTGTGACTGTGTTAGGAGATCTTAAAACAAAATCTTTTGTGGATCTAGGGATTTGAGATATTTTAAAAATTTATAAGGGAATAGGACTGGGAGGATAGTGGTACTGCTTGTACATACGATATACTTGATGGTATATTGTACTGTTCCAGGTAGAACTGCTTACTGAATTCAGTAAGTGACCCACCTTCCATTTTTGTGATTCTGTCTTTCCTTCAATGCATTCTCATTTTCCTTCAATGAAAAAGCTAATACCTGATTTATTTAATTGGAACATATTCCTTTAATTAAACTTGGAAATATCATTCTCGAGAAGATAAAACTAACTGTATTGCCTTGATTAGCATACTACTTTTTATGGGAAGTTGCAAAAAAGGACAAAAAAACCCTAACTAACAAACATTTGAAATAAAATCACTTAGTCCTGATGGAAAAATATTTTCCTGTAAATATTTGATTCCCCATTTACCCCGGTGTATGTCCAGGAAAAAAAAAGGGATGGAAAGTGGCCATTTCAGTGACCTTGTGTCCCTCCCTTAGAGGAAGACGGCTGACAGGTAGATATATGAACAGTTTGTTATTGCAGATTCCAGATCTTGTGATTATCTCTGACTCAACTTCTGGGGTTTTATCTGGAATTCCTGTGACGGGTCAAACAGTGTACTACTCCTTGTCTTTACCTTGTAGCGACCTCCAGGTTAAAAATACACCTTACAATAATACATAACAGTTTCCAAAACTTCTGCTTGAGTTGAAAAAATGATGGCAAGCTCCAGACTTAGGATGATCCAAAAAATATGTCTCAAAATGTAGATTTCAGTTTACTTGGGTAGATGTTATCATTATGAATTTGTCTATACTTTTTTTAATTTTCAGCTTTAGTTGATGTCATAGGTACAGTAAATAATTGCTATTCATTTTCTTAACAAATAAACCATATCAGTTATATACCCTTGCAGAATATTAGGTGATACTGTCAGGTGATACATTTTAAAAATATCTTGCTAGAATTGCCTCAGACCTATGTGATGAGGAAAGATAAGTATTTACATGTAAATCTCTTCTATATGTTTAGAATATATGTTTATATTCATTGTAAAATAAGCAAAGTATAACTTATGAATCAATTTTGTTAACATTTATAAAGTACTCTTAAGATCCTCTGGAAAAATGTTTGGAGAGAGACTGTGACACACATTGTCAAAGTTTGTCTAAATCTTCCTGCTTCTTCATCCAATATCAGGTTATATTTCCTTGTCTTCCCTAAATCAATTCAAAATTCTACTGCTGTCATGTTCTTTGCTAATCATTTTTGCTACATTAGCCCTCTTCAAAAGCTTAATTATTCTCCTCATCAACTGAAAAAGAAAGTGAACTTTTAAACTTTGAGAGCCATGAATAAGTATGCCTCATTTCTGAATGCATCCTACTAACCTAGGATGAGGTCAGCTCTGGCCTTTCTTACAGCAAAAAATAACCCACTTTATCCCTCTTCCACATCATTCACTTCCTCCTGTACATAGCATAGATGTTCTGGCAGAGAAGATTTGCTGACTTTTTGCTTCCTTCCCATTAATCTCTATCTTCCGACCCCCTGCTATAGCACAAGCACACCTATCATTCTCAGTGTAGTGTTGCAAGATTTCTCTGATTTCCTGTGGGAATATCTTTCTAGCAGACACAGAAACTAGGAGAGAATTATGGCACTGCACTAAAAACATGAACAATGCCAATGTTACTGTAGGATTAAGGGAAGAATGGGGGACAAGAGCTCTGCTATTTCTTCTCATGGCTCAACACAAGATTAGCCTCCCCTGCACTTAACTGCAGGAAAACAGAACATATTCTTCTCCTTCAGACTTGGACTTCAAACTTCAAGTCAGAGCAAGAACCTAATTTTGGGTGATTTGCCATGGCTCACACCTGTCCCTGTGCTATAATTTGTTGCTTCTCAGTAGTACTGGCTCAATGGGCTTTCCGGAAAGGTGCACAAGTACCAAGAAATACAGCTAAATAAATGGGCCTGAAAAATAATAAATGGCACTTCGTTAGAGTTTGCATTTATAATGCACAAATATATATTGTTGTATTTTTTCCAGTTATAGCGGTGCACAACCTTTCTATCCAGGGTTGGATACAAGACACATGAAAGAAACACATACAAGGGGTCTACTGCCTAAACAAAGGCATTTGGATGTAGCTGTTGAGTAGATCTCTCTGCCATTTTAGATGTTCTGTGATATCAACCTTGCCTCCAGCCACCATTCCAGAAGCAGTCAACATTTCCATAAGTCTTGCAGCATATCTGCCATCTTCACATGAATGTCTCGGGTACCTCACAGCATCTCAGCTGATACTAGATGTTTATCTGACCAACTGAGGACCACCCTTCAGAACTGCATGCTGTGAGCCTTTCAGTCAAGTGGTCAGAACTCAACAAATATATTACAACCCCAACTTACTGTGCAGGCAATGTACAGCCAGACTCAGCGTTTGTATGCTTCTCTGTTGGCATTTGATGAAGCCACAGACAGAGGACAAAAGAATAATGCCCTCACTGCAAAGCTTTAGACTGATATTCTTTATCTTCTCAGGTTAAAAGCAGAATGTAGAGAAGATGGAATACATGATAAAGCAGCAATGGCATGGAAATGGATACAGGGAAGGCGGGGTCCTTGCACCCTAAACCAGCGCTTGCCTTCACTGCTTCCTGTTTGCTCAGTTGCCAAAGGGAACAGATTTTTCTACCTCCTCCCCATTCCTTATGCCTGTGCATTATACTATCTATGAAGGGCAGAAAAGGACTTAATGTATTTAATTTTTAGAAAATACAGTTATAACAATTCCTTAAAATCAAAGAAAGTTGTCTGATTTAGAAGAATGCTCATAACCAAAGTGACATTATTCCAGTTACTAGCTCTTTTCCTGCAAAAACAATATATTATAATCCAAACTGTTTACAGAAAATGCATTGCTAGATGACCTGTGAAGTTCACTGTAGTGAATATGGCTCTAGAATACATAATTCTGGTCTAGAAAATGTTTCCTTCTGACACGATATTTCACTGAAGAAGTTAAAGAGCTATAATGTCATGGATGTTGACATAAGTGTAAAAACGAAAAAGAAAAATTAGCCTATGAAACAAGTTATCTGACATTTAATGGTGAACCAGTAGTATGAAAGGTTAAAGATGTTAAGATCATTGCTGATAATGGAAGACTAGAAAATAAAAGGAATGGCCTATGAGCTACGGCTTTTAAGCATATAGAAAAATAAATCTCTGACTTGAAAGGTTTAATCCCTAACCCCTTTATATCTTGCAAGGGGAGCAGCTTATTGTTGGGCATTTTGAGTCTCCACTCAATAGGCCAACATGCCAGCATACCATGGCTGATTCAGAAATAAGGATTCACTGCCTAACTAAAATGTACTGTTCAACATAACGATGCTTGATTCTGCTTGCATGTTACTAACTTCTTTTAAGCTTATCGTTTGTTACATCCGTGGGGAGAAACATTCCCACTAGTTAATGCAATCTTATGATTTCCCATACCAATGATATAGCTCTGTATTCCATTCACATTGCAAGTGCAGTGGAACAACTGTTGGCCAAATTACATTTCATGCACAGTCACCTTGAATATATTGGCCATAATAAAATGAGAAAGTATCATGAATTGTTTTTTATCACATATTATTTCAGATTTCTTTCAATTACTTCACTAATAACCTATTGTTCCAATAATATTATTCTAATGACAAAAGGTGGACTTTATGAATTACAAAGGAAAAATTGAAGCCTTATCTGGAAAACAAACAATTACAAAAAGACTGGCTATAGGGAAGGAAATAAACCACCATATAAATAATGATTATATAATATTTTCTCTTTGATAGCCTGAGTTACTGCTCTTCCTTCACTCATAAAATGTTCTCTCCAGTTTTGTTCCTTCATACAGAATATCCTAACAGTCTGTTTATGGAAGAAATAACTCAGCTGACATCGTAACTGTCAACTTCTTCTAAAAATGTCTATAAAGCACATATTTGCATAACTCTGCATGTTTTCAGGTGCAAAACATTACGGCTTCTGAATCAAAAAAACACCTAACAAATGCTTAAGACCATCCTTACCCAAGACAATGCCTTCACTGAGGTTGAAATATAAGCAAAAGGTGATGATTTTATAAATTGAAGCATGAAGCATGCATTTTTCCAAAAATATTCTGTAACAAATACAAATGCAAATAAAAAAATAGGACATTTTTTTTTTATTGTCATAACTTGTGCTCTCATCGTGTCAAAATGCCTCATTGAACTGAGAAGCCTGTTGCTACAGATAATATGCAGACAAAGTAAGAAGCAGGCATATCTCACGTCTGCTTAAGCAAAGCAGACTACAGAAATAGCTGCATGGAAGGATTAAGTAACTTAGCAGCATGACAGTGAGAAAGTAAGCTTAAAATGGTGAGTTACATGATGAGAATACTGCTGAAGTTTTAAGTCCTGTACCTTAGACCTGGCTAGATAGATGCTTTTGCTGTCCTTTCCAGAATTTCCTCTGCTTTTATCTGTTCTCCTTATACAGCACATGCCAATATTGAAAACAATGGCTCCATTCTGGTCAACAAGAACATTTAAAGGCTTGCTGTACAGGTAAAATAAGTGTTTCACCAAAGGATGCATTTTTTATTATAAATGGTTGGATTTGTTCATTCAGAATCACCATTAAGACCCATAAGAATTGTGAACTCACTTTTGTCAAGATTTTCAAATGAAAGACTAACAGTGTGGGTACCCAGAGTCTTTTACAGAGATAAATTTGTTGCCTCTCAGTAGTATCAGAACAACTGTGTAAAAGACTCTGACTTTTGGAAGGCACTAAACACCCGCTTTCTGGAAAACAAGCTTATTCAAGGCAAGTCAAGATCTGATACCTTACAAATCATTTTTTAAATGTTATTCAAACTACATCTGTGTCTTTAACACAAAGTCCAAAACTGAAGTTAAAAATTCTGATTGCTTCATAGAACACCAAGAGATGCTTGACCAAACTCACATGAGAGCTATGTTTTGTACACTAAATTTAACTAAGTGCAAAAACTCTGGAGTGGCTCCTTTCCAGTGATACAACGTGTGTTAGGATTAATTTATTACTGTCACTCTTCTTTTGCTAACCTACTCCCTAGGACATTAATACCCCCCTATATTTTTAAACAGGTGAGGGAGGCTTTAGCTGCACAACGAACATTGTAGCTAACAAAATAATTCATGGATTACTTTGGAAAAAACAGACTTAAATAGATGGTATCCAACAGAGGAAGAGAGTTGACAAAATATGTTCTGTGCAAGCATCCATTAATCAAAGAAATGCAAATATTTGGTTAGAAAACTGTCTTAGTTCAAAAAGAGTGAACAGTATTGTCAAACAACACAGGTTGAGCATTTGGCTTGACATCAAAACAATTAATCAGAAATATTCAGTGGTGTCTTTATTTATATTTGGGACATCTTTCTTTTTGAGAAGTCCCATTACTTTTTCCAGGACCATTCAGAGAGGCAGGCACAGTGCAAAGTAAATAGGAACAGCTCAGTCTGCTCCTCGCTATCTTAGTTGGTATTTGGCATGCCATTACCTTATTTTAGAAAACAAAACAAAACAGGACATTTTGCAAGCAGATGATTTCATAGTTAAAGGAATAGCTAACAGTCATAAGATGTACATCAGCTCTGCTTGCTCATATTGCAAGTGTATCCATAGTTTCAGTCATACTAGGTTCCCTTATTATTTCTGTGTACTGTAATGTGGTATAGACGTCCCAATGGTCAAGGTTCCCTGTGCTGACAAATTGTAAAAGATAGTCTTAATATAAATATATGATGAATTACAAGAGGTGATAGAAATCCATATGCTACCTAGAGGATAATGTAGCAGTGTTTTCTGAATAGCCTCCATGTTCCATTATGGCAGAGATTAGATGGAACTAGAATTTAACCTGCCTGGCAGCAATCCCAAATGAGGGACTCAGCAACAATGTGGCTGTTAGAAACAGGGAATTATGCTTACACGTGTGTGTATACTCAGTGGAAAAAAAGAACTTACAGTATGTAATATATATGCTTTAAAAATCATTCATTCATTAAGATGTATTATAGTGATAATACATTTTCAGGGAACTTTTCAATGGTTACGTATTTCCCACCTATCACCAGCCTCACCCTAGTTCACATTTCCTACTTCAAATTATTTTTCTTCTTTTTTGTTCCTGCCAGTTTCTCAGCACATCCCCTCTTCTCCAGTGTCTATTTACTATTCTTTTTTCCCCATAATTTCTTCTTTTCAGCTTGCGTTCCTGCTGTTATACAAGTATTAGAGGTGAAAAGATGCTAGAAGTATTTGATATCTGTGCTCAGACTCCTAATTCCTCAATCCCATGACAGAGATTGCAAGTAGGAGGGAAATTATAAACACACGTACCTCTACAACTTTCAGAACATTGTGGGAAGTTATGTTCCTTTTTGAGATTATTTTTTCCAGATATGGTCCCTACAAATAGAATTCTTTTTTGGGGAAGCACATCAGAATCAGTTCAGATTTCAGTTTTGAGTCAAAAATGGTTCCTGAGAAATATAAAAATGGCAGAAGTTTGGACAGCATAAGCTTTGTGAAATAAAGAAATTTACCTAAAAAAAAACTTGTAAAGAAACCAAAGGTAGACAACCTCTATTTTTTATGTTTTGTCTTTCTAAGAATGTCTTTAACTCAAAATGCCTCCAGTGAAAGTTCCTCAAGATACTTATATAATGCATATACATAAAGCTTGATTTTAACAGACCTGAAATATATGTAAGGTATTTTAAGTGTTTCTGCTTTTTTAATTTGTTATGCTACAAAAGGTAACTATGACAGTTAAATTTAAAAAAAAGTTAATACAAATTTAGGTTGATAAAACAAAAGACAAGAGTCCAAAACTTAAAAGAAATTAATCTTTTGAAAACAAATGCTAAACTCCATGCAATTACACAATCTTTTCTCAATATTAAGGTAAATTGTTAAAAATATGTGGGAGCAATTCTTGCCATTCCTTTAAAACTTGGACCTAATTTTACAATATATAACATATAAAGCTGGGAGAACTATTCAAGGTTGCTTTGAAATAATTTCTTTTGACTTAGGTCCTTATCTCACTACCAATTTTATTATTTAGAGTTATCTCTATCAACTGATCAAATACAATTTAAATTGAATGCTCATATATTCTTTGCTCTCACTGGCAGTAAGGAGAAGCAGGACTGTGTTTTGTAGGCTCTTATTTTTTTTTAGGCTTCACTGAATGAAACTGCTGTTGGTAAGTATACACTTAGAATAGAATAGAATAGAATAGAATAGAATAGAATAGAATAGAATAGAATAGAATAGACTAGACTATTTCAGTTGGAAGGGACCTACAACGATCATCTAGTCCACCTGCCTGACCAGTTCAGGACTGCCCTTAAAACATGTTAAAGGCATTGTCCAAATGCCTCTTAAACACAGACAGGCTTGGGGCATCAACCACCTCTCTAGGAAGCCTGTTCCAGTGTTTGACCACCCCCTTGGAAAAGAAATGTTTCCTAATGTCCAGTCTAAACCTCCCCTGGTGCAGCTTTGAACCATTTCCACGTGTTCCATCACTGCATACCAGGGAGATCAGCACCTCCCTCTCCACTTCCCCTCCTCAGGAAGCTGTAGAGAGCAATGAGGTCGCCCCTCAGCCTCCTTTTCTCCAAACTAGACAAGCCCAAAGTCCTTAGCTGGTCCTCATAGGACATGCCTTCCAGCCCTCTCACCAGCTTTGTTGACCTCCTCTGGATGCATTCAAGGACCTTCACATCCTTCTTAAATTGTGGGGCCCAGAACTGCAGACAGTATTCAAGGTGAGGCCACGCCAATGCTGAATACAGCAGGATAATTACCTCCTTTGACAGGCTGGTTATGCTGTGTTTGACACACCCCAGGATGCGATTTGCCGTCTTGGCTGCCAGGACTCACTGCTGACTCATATTGAGCCTGCTGTCAACCAGCACCCCCAGATCCCTTTCTGCCAGGCTGCTCTCCAGCCACTCCTCTCCCAATTTTTGCTTGTGCCTGGCGTTACTCAGTCCTAGGTGCAGAATCTGGCATTTCAACTTGTTAAATTTCATCCCATTAATCATTGCCCAATGGTCCAATCTATCTAGATCCCCCCTCAAGAGAGTCAACAGCACTTGCCAGTTTGGTATCATCAGCAAACTTGTTAATGGTGCATTCAACTCCTGCATCCAGATCATTGATAAATATATTGAACAGAACTGGCCCTAGAATTGAATCCTGAGGAACAGCCCTGGTGACCGGTCGCCAGCCAGATCCACGCCACCCATTCACTACAACCCTTTGAGTCCTGCTGTTCAGCCAGTTCTTCACACAGCACACCATGAACCCGCTCATCCCACAGTTGGACAACTTGTCCAGAAGGATGCAGTGAGGGACAGTATCAAAAGTCTTACTAAAATCCAGAAAAACTACATCCACCACCTTCCTTTCATCCACTAGGCAGGTGACCCTATCACAGAAGGATATCAAATTAGTTAAACAGGACTTTCCCTTTGTGAACCCATGTTGACTGTGCCTGATGATTGCATTATTCTTTAAATGCCTTTCAATACTACCCGGTATAATCTTCTCCATAATTTTTCCAGGAACTCAGGTTAGACTAACAGGTCTTCCCTCACACCCTTTTTGTAAATTGGAATAACATTGGCTAGCTTCCAGTCAGCAGGACCACCCCAGACTCCCAAGACCTTTGGCAGATGATCAAGAGGGGTTCTGCCACAACATCCGCTAGCTGCTTCAGTACTCTGGGATGAATCGCATCAGGCCCCATGGACTTGTGAACATTTAGCTGATGCACCTGGTCCCTTACAATATACAGCCATGGAACTGTAGAAAACTCTTGGTTTTCTTCTATTTTCTTGGCCTTTTTTGGTTGTCTTTGTTATATGTGAAAGGTCAGTGCTGCTCCTGCTGATTCGCACTCAGTGAACATGTCCCTTAAAGCTGGTGCAGAGCTCTCAGCAGAATTGTTCACAAACACTTGGCATTTTTCGTTCTTATAATTCAGTCATCTGCGGGTTTACCCACTCATCAAGGGAAGCTGCACAAAACACCTGTGTGCCTATATTCCAGTCTGTTCTTATACTTTATGGCAGAACTGATGGAATTTACCAACTAAAGATAAAATTTGTCTAATTCACAAAGAAGATGAAACATGAACCATCTTCAGAAAAAGAAACAATTATCTCCTCCCCCAGAAGAAATTGTAGAGAAACAGAAATTATTTGATTCTCTGTAAACTATATCTAGATTTTTTTAAACCTGTATCTTCACTACTGTCTTTATATTCTCATGTACATCCCTAACAACAAGTTTTTGTTGTTTCTGGACTTTTGATATCATGAGCATTCAGAAAGACATTTGTGCTGCACTGTTTGGCCTTGTACCTACTCCTGCTAAGCAAGCAGCTATAGCATCTCTATATTCCTTGTTTGTTAAAAAAGCATTGTTAGTGTATCTATGATTAACATAAAGAAGCAACACTAGTTAAATAAAGGGACTGGTTGAAGTGCAACCAGGTTTCTGTCTTATAAAAACATTCAGGACAGAAAAAATTGAGATGGCACCTGAAGCATGAAGACCTGCCTTGAACTCCTTAAGCCTGGAGGACTCAAATAATTTTGAGATTATTCTACAGGTTAAATGAGGCTTCATACGGATTCCAGCTATAGATGACATTATATCAAAAGACAAAGCTGGAACTGCACCTGAAGGGAATAGAAGGGCCTTTCCTTCTCCATATCATGCAAGAATTGGAGCACCACCCATAGGGGAAACTCTGCCCACGGTAGAGGTTTTCACATGGCTGCTTCTCCCTCTGACCATTGATTATTAATGTAAAACTACAGAAGCAAGCCAACAAGAAGGTCCAGCAGAAGAAAGTAGAAGTAGCCAAAGCAGATAATTTTCTTTGGCTAAAAATATGGTTAGGTGTTTGGTCCAAACTTGTCCTTCCCTTACAGTAGTTTCATCTCAGCCTTCCTTGACACCCATATCAGTTACCCTTTTCTTCATTTCTGCATCTTTCTAGTCCTCCAGATAGAGGTGCAGGGGCAATTTGGAGGGGGATGAAGGAAGTGTGCAGCCATGATGCTGCTTCCCAGTGTCATCACTGAAAGTATTCACAGCGCTGCAAAGTGCTAACAAGGTCACCATCGCCATTTTAGACCTAATCCACCAGTGAACATACTAAACACTCCCTCCTTGCTTTCAGCAAGAAATTATGGAACTACTGTAACATTTGCTGCCATCACATTGTTCACACTACTGGTTTATGTTATGCCTCATCATTTGCCCTATTGATTCAGATTATAAACTCTCTAGAGCTGGGACCATCTGGTATTCTCTGTTTATAAAGAGCCTAGCACAATAAGGTCTTGTTCTGGGTTGACACACACAATCATAACAAAAACAACCAATAATAAATACTTTGTTTTATCTCACAAGTTGATAACTTTTTTTCATTCCCAGTGGACATTTTGCTGTAATATAAATATTCAAAACAAAAGGGAAAATTAAAAGACAAGGACATCCTTTAGGGATGAGGAACACATTCAGATTATCCTCAACCTGGTCACCTTTTATGCTGTCCACTCTCCTATTTCATTTTGCGTTTATGCAATAAATAATAGCTTCCATATAGAGGCTGGACTAAATCAGATATGAGTTTATTTCCTCCGTTTTTACATACAAAGCTGGAGACCTACCTAAAACACATAGAACCCACACTGAAAAATACAGTGATAAGAGTAATTAATTACAGCATAAGGTTAGACAATAATATAATTTTGCTAATTACTCACAGCTTGGGGCCCATTTTTTCAGTGCAGCGGACAATAGCATGCGTTTAATCCCCATAATAACAATAATGGGATACATCATTAACCTTATTTTATTCTTTCTTAATTTTTATAATACTAATAACAAAGATCATTAACCTCTGTTCTGTTTAACATCTAATCAGCCATTTTAGTTAAATAAATATAATAGAAAACATTAAATATCACTTTGTTTAGATAGATTTCCTCTCAGGAGAGGAATTTTTCCTGTTATATTAATACCAGTTTGCTCAACAAGTGTCAAAACATCAGTGGTAACATGCAAAAAGATCCATTGCAGCATGCAGTCTTTAAACAAAATCTGTTTAAGCTTCATGATTTGATAAACAGTTTCTTAAAAAAGGTAAGTTTTCTGTTAAATTGTATATTGAATATATTTGATAAATTTTCCTTTTGATCATTCTGTTACCTTCCGGGCTTCAAACATTGCTTAGATTCAGGTATTTATAGATTTAAAGTTTTGGTTCAGTCCTATATTTCATTCTTACATTAGAAATATAGGAGTAAAATCTACCTCTGTTAGTGAAGGTAAACTGAGTTAAGAAGAGGAAAAAGAAAAAGAATAGATTACTGCTGAGAAGAATCCATTTTGCATAAATGTCCCAAGGAGCAATGCAATAATACAAGTGAAGCTATGTAACCAATATTTTGAATTACCATTTCTAATGACTTATAAAAGATAAAATAGCAAAATGGTGATATAGGAGTAAGCAAGAGGTATGGCTTTGAATTTCAAGCTTGGCTACTGACATATGTTTGTTTACTCAGTTATAATGGTAACATTGAATAAGACCTTGCTTTTTTAGGTGAGTAACCATAACAAGAGAGTAGGAAGATGTAAGCTAAAACAGGGATGAAATTATGTAAATTTTTGAAATTACCAACAAAATTGTACCAAAAAAAAATTAGAGGAGTTCTGAAGATTACTGATGAAACTGGTAGACCCCAAGTCTTTTCTTGTATTTATTTATTTATGTATGAGTGTTGCAAGACAGATAGATCATCTGTTAGAGTGATGTCATGTACAGATCGATAATCAGTTGATTAGAAGAGAGCATCTGTGAAGCCTACACATTTAATAAAAGGGTTATGGGATATTACTTATTTAGAAATGATCCAACAGGAATACGTAACCATTCGTCATTTTAAGGCCATAGAGAGTTCCCAAATGCTCAGATCTTTGGGAACATGCTGATGTTAAAATCCTATTTGATTTTTGCTGAAAATCTGTTGGGTCCGTATCTGTTACCTCTCTGCGTTAAATTAAATATATTGATTTTTTTCACACTCCTGTAGAACTCCTGTAGTATTTATTCCATATTAGGCACTACCAGTCCTCTTCCCCACAAATCAAGCATCCAGAAAGTCAAAAACAGTTATAACAAGTCACAATTAGAGAAGAATAAAAAAGAGCATCAGGGATTACAAACCCAATATTTTGAGTTACATTCTGCTGTACTTAAGAATGCTAAAGTTTGAGCATCTAAGTTTGAGTTAGGCAATGAATCACGAAATAAAGATTTGCCTATTTGTCTACCTTTCTTGAATTTAAGAGGACTTGAAACTAATTTCAGTCTAACTTTGAAATACTTCCACTGCAACTCGTGTGTATATTCTAAAAAATGTAAAGTAAGATTTTAGAGTAAGGACAACATTTTCAATTATGTCAACATAAGAAGGCACTGCTTTAATTAGATCTCATCAAGATAGCCTATTAATAAGTCTGTCACGAATGTTTAAACTGCTACAAATCTTATGAGAAAGGAGATAGAAGAAAGATATCCTCTCTAACTCAAAGATACTATTTAGTTCAAGCTGCCATTCAAAAATGTCATTCTGCTGCCACTGAAGAAGGGCTCTGTTCAAGGTGATACTGCTATGCCCTTACAGTATGTTAAAAATATCATATTCCTCTACTGCAACTCCTTGGTCCAAAATGTTTTTCCAAGCAAGCATGAAAACTGCATTCTTACCTTCATCGAACAATTGAAAATACACATGGCATTCTTCAAAATTGGCATGAAAACTACATTTAGGTGATTATTAAGAAAATATTTATTTAGCAAGAATGAGGAATTAGAACTTTCAGTGTATTTCTAAAACCTGAAAGACATGGGTAATGTCTATTTTTCCTGTGTATGGGCTTCCCCCAACTGTAGATCACCACTTTTGCATGGAAAACGGACATTCTTTTCTGCAGCTCTGCCAATTGATTCTTGATTATTTAAACAAACACTGTTATAGGGAAGAATAATTGTTCTTCTGCTACTTTATCTACAACATAACTTATCCCCATGTAAGGAGACAATCAACTTAGAAGTTGTCAAACACCTAGAAGATAATTTTACATTACTACTATACTGAGCCAAATATGAGCTGCTTCCCGAATGGGAAAGGTTCTAAAGGTTCTTGGTTTTCTTAACTTTAAGGGAATTTCATGCAAATCCCAGGAGATAACTCTATATACAGCCATCTATTCTATGCTAACTTTTCTCCACTCTCCCACTAAGCTACACAGCAACTATACTGAAAAAAAATGAAGCTACAATAAAGCTAAGGGACAGTTGTGTACCTTGTCTCCTCCTCCTTTCCTTTTCTTACATCAATGAGAGTTGCAATCTCCACCTTCAACTGGACAGTTTTTCTTGTGGGTTTTTTCTGTGTGAGCAGCTTGTGAGACAAGACTAAACAGCATTTATATTAGAGACTAAACTGCATGTAAAGAAAATGTTCAATTCATATCTTATTAGGAGAAATGCAGGAACAAGAGTTCCTGCTGAATAAGATGAACAAAGATAAGGTAAACCTCAAATTTTTTGTTGTAAGAATCTAAATATTAACCAAGAATTATGGGTGTAGTTGTTGGGTTGGGATTTTTTTTTTTTTTTGATGATTCAGCATTCTTCTGTAACACCATACTCCCTAACCCTTGCATTATAAGAGAAGATTACGAACACCTGTCTGATTGAAGAGTGGTTTGGAATGCTCTGTTTATATTGTATTTCAAAGAAAGAGGAAAGGATTAAGAGCAGGCTGTGATTTAATACAACCCCAATCTCTATCCATCAACATTATTCACTATTAATGTGACAAACCAGAGGCAACAAAGCCTTTACAATTGGTATCATTTAATTAATCTCTTTCTCTTGTAAAAATATCTGTTGCAAGAATTTTTCTGAAAAGTAGAATTTATGAATAAAAGGAAATTCCAAGTGTTCCTTAGGCTACAATGCTGTCAAAACCAGAATGAAATGTAGACGTTACATATGCATAAAACAGAAAATCCTTCCAATCAAAAAAACAGAAAAAGAAAAAGCATGATGTAAACCATATTTTAGAAATAACCACGTAAACCATCAAATTTTATAACAAAATGATTGTTATAACAATGTGATTGATCCTCAATGTTGAGGATCACACTTAAAAAAAAATTACTTGTACATTAAATTATGCAATGTACCCAAAAAAAGGGGGTAATTAAGCATGAAGGGAACCTGTCTAAATAGTTCTCTGAATTAACCAGTACTCATTAGTTTAGTTAATGAATGGGGATACATATCTCTGCGCTTGCAAGCAGTAACTATTTTTGCTCTTATCCTGGGAAGTATCACTATTTGGATCGGTTCTCTCGAGGAAAAAAAGACAGTAAAGTGGGTATGCCTATACACTAAGTGCAATTTTCTTTGTTTACACATAACCATCTGTCCTGGAACACAGATGCACACATAGCATTTAGACTATTTTTTAACAAGAATTATAAGATGAGATAAATGACCTGTTTCTCAAGAGCCAGTCTCAACATCCAGATCAAACCCAAATGCTTACTTGATTGTCTCTGTAGAAGATACTGCACAAAAAAGTGGCTGCTACATAGCATTTCTTCACCATCCTGTTTGCTCAATTATCTTGAAACAATGTGTAGCAGTCACAAAATTCATTTTGTACTACCTGAGATGTCCAGTTTGGTATTAAGTGTGCTTCTCTTCTTTATCTACACTGCTCCACTCAGTAAGCCATATTCTGTGTAAAGAATACTTGTTTCTGCCTCTGCATTTCCATTCATTTACCTGGATGTGCCCTTTACACATACAACAAAGCTGACAAGCTGGTGCAATTGGATTGCCTATCTAGCATAAAAACGGTAGCTCTGGTTTCCAAAATAAGGGCAAATGAAAGGCAAGCAACACCTCTGCATGACCTTCCTATTGTAGAATAAAATACAAAATACTGAGAAGAAAACTATGTACATCAATTATCATAGAAGACTCAGAAATATTATGCAGCATCGACACTTTATGTTTATTTTAATGGGTGTATGTTTCACATTTAACAGCAAATTTAGAAAAATACTATATTCATACTGATAAAGAAAAGAGTTTGTAAAAAAAGAAGCTAGTGTTAGCAAAAATTGGCTTATTTGATAAATGATTGCATACTTGCTGAGGAGAGGAAAACACTGAAAGCGAATGGACACAAGTAGGGGAGTCACAGTGATAGAAGATGCAGTAAACACCATTATCAGCAACTGGTTAAATAACTTATAGCAAAGGCCGGAGTAGAGTTTTAGGGTTTATTATAAGCACTAGGGTTTATTATAAGCACTATTGTTGTTGTTATTATTATTATTATTATTATTATTGTCGTTCAATAGAAGAATATAAACAAAATAAATAAATCATACATTCTAAACTTGTGAAAATACTATAAACCTAGCTGCCTATTTACACAGGAGAAATAAAAAGCTTCTTGGACCTTTTTTTGTTCAGTTTGTGTAAGATCATAAGTATGTAATCAGGTATTTTCAATGTGATACATTATTTTATTTGTCTACTCTCTTATTAAATTCTTAGCTTAGTTACTTGAGCATTTGGCCTGAACAAACCACAACTGCCGAGGCTTAGTATTTTCTTTGTGGGTGATACATCCCTTTCCAGGTATTTCACTAAGGACAACCTCTCATGCATACCTTAGAAAGGATCACTTTCCAGAGCTCAGTATAAAATTATTCAAAAAATCTACGTAGATTTATGAATCTGCTTGCCTATAAACCAATCTCTTTCTATTGTGTAATTTTTTAATCTCTATTTACAAACCTATTTTGTGACATTCATTCTTTTCACGGTAGATTAGCTTTTTCATGCCTAATACTAATCCTCCAGATCAGCTTGTCTTCCATCTCTGCCCTTTAAGAAAGAAAAGAGTTCATAGTCCATAGTATCTTCTCAAGTGAAGACCTGCTATTTTTAATTGCACTAATGTGTATGGACTAAAATAGGAAGTTCATTGTCTTTTTTGCCTATGGAAGTTTATTATATTTGTTACAACCTTAATTTTGTCTATATGTGAGTTATCATACAATAATTTTCTTTGTATTTCCAACTTACTTCATCACAGTTGTACTCCTATCTTGAGCAGACTGCAGATAGCTATGATATATTTTATAGTACTGAATTTTTATTGAAATTTATAATCCGGGAAAATTACAGTTGACTTGAGCTAGAAAATGAAAACTCTTCTTATGAAACTCCTCTGGACAAATTTACTAAGTTCCCTCCAAAACTTATTTTATTTGAGGGGGGTAAGCAGTACAGGAAACCTACCTAAGGATTCTTACATTGCACTCCTCAAAAGAGAGATTAGTTATTTTCTAAATTATTTTTCTAAATTATTTTCTCATTTCTCTAATTGATTATTATTTTCAGGTTTATGAATACTATTCTAATTTATGAAATAAAAGCAATTTCCTAGAAATTGTGTGGTTTTGCTTCAAGTTCCCCATCAGTAACCTGCATTAATTCTGTACCATCCAACAATGTTGACAGAGATTGAGATCTACCTCATTATTCTATCCAGAAGTAAAGGGTACAGAAATGGAAATGTTTCTAAATTAATAAGACATTATAGGGGTTAAAAATGAAGATGTGGCAAATGAAAATATTTCTCTGTTCTTGGTAGGAAAGTAAATACAAATGCCTCACAGTCATAAAGCAGGTAGTAAATACTGTTTATTAGAAAAGTTTTAAGATGCAAGTATGTAACTCCAAGGACTCAGAATTATGAAAGAATGTTCTTAACACTGTCACTGTAGATCATCTTTTCCTCTAATCCTTAGTTAGATGACTGTTTCATATTGCAGAAAAAAGATATTTCTTTACTTGGTATTTCCCTTCTTACTCTTTTTTCATCATTCTGCTCCTGAAATAACAGATAAGCAATAGTCAATTAACAATAGTTCACAGGGAGTTCTTTCAAATCTTGGACAAAGTCTATAAATAGATACAAATAACACAAATAACTCCTTCTTTTACATTGAATTGCTATAGATAATGACCTAAATAGCACATGTGCAAGTAATTTCAGTATTTTATACTTGTAGCTCTTTATAGATGCGCCCTTTGGGTGCAATCCAGCAAAGATTTGCACATATGCTCGAGTTTATGCATTCCGAGTAGTCCCAAGGCTTTTGTTTGTGCTGTTTGTACAAATGCCACATGATTGTTCTCTTTCATGTAATACCTTTAAGAAAAAAGAGAAGGAAGGAAAGGAGAGGCTTACTTAATCTTGGTCTATAGAGTTCATACTAGTTTGAAACCTCTGACACTCATAGTTACTCAAGTTATTATAAATTTTTGGTTGTTTGAAGAAAATGAGAGGAACTGCTTAATGTCTAATTATAGGAAAGATCAAACAGACTTGATTATGATGAATTTGCCAGGTCTTATTTGAACTAATTTAATTAACTGCAGTATTTACCTAGCAACTTTATGAGAACAGACTTCACCTGAGATTTCTTGTAGTCCTTGAGCCAGTGTATGTACAAGAGTGCAAGATCAGCCCTTTTAATTTTACCTTGGCCCTTGACTCAGAGAACCAAGAAGAATCAGGAAGTGCAGAGGAACAAGAAAATAGGAAATCTTTTTTGAAGCTTTTGACAAGTTCACTTCTCTTTTGGTTTGAATTCTGGGCAATGGTTCAGATCACCTCTTATTTTAGCCAAATCTGGAGGCCAAACCTCTGCTGGTTTTGTTCAACCTCTGCCCTTTCTTCCTGTCCCACAGTCCCCAATTCACACAGTACCTGTGAATCTATTTTGACAGCTGTATTTTCCCAACAGGAAAATACTTTACACATATGTGGTAATTTCAGAGTCAGTACGTGCAGCTCCCTCTCTTACCTCAGTATGCCTCCCCTTCTCTACATTTATGCTTGTACAGGCTAAATCTAGGAAAGGCTCCGACTCCTCAACTCTTCATTTTATCCCCCTTTTAATTATACACAGCACATACACTTATCAGTGAAGAAACAAGCTGAAGACAAACAGTGTACCTAATTATTTTTGTATGTTGCTTAAACTTTTAATATATTGCTTTAGGTGCATCTTGGAGTCAGGGAAAGGAAGTTAAACAAAACAGGCTTTTCCTTTTGGAAATCTCTTCCAAAGGTTTTAGACAGCTTTTGGTGTAAAATAAAAAGATGTTATTGCAAAAGTGGTGGGAAGTGAGCAGGGATTTTAATTTACTTTCATGTTGTTTCCCCACTAAGTTCAATCTAAGGTGAAACATCGTGTTGATGTCAAATTTTGCTTCAAGCAAAACAATAGAGGAGCTCTAAAATTAATGTAGGTGTCCAGTCAGAGGCCTTATACAGCCATTAACGGCAGTGCCAGCTTGAGATAATGCATTATAAGCATGAAAAATTCAACAGTAATTGCTGTGTTCTGATCTCTCTCCCTTTTTCTTACTTTGTTTTCTACAGAATCTGCTGCACATTCCCAAACTGGTCTTTCTGCTAGTTTACCCCACAGAAATGCACTGGATCTGGATCATTATGACTAATGAAATTGCTGAGAAGCTATTTTTTTTGTCAAAATATAATGCCACTCTAGAACTTTCACCACACATTAGGATTGTGTAACAAGGGCTTATGCTTGCCTGAGGCATAACTTTGATTCAGCTTCTCTCCATCTTTAGCCACCCAGTTCAATGCACTATTATAAGATGAGCTGAATACTGAAATTCAGTGCTACTGAGAGATGAATGCCATTTTATAGCTTTATATTGTAAAAATTGTTACATCTTTTGTTATCATCTATTGGCTTGCAAAAAAATAAAAAAGGTCTCTGAGCCCATTTAGAACATAAAAACAAATTATAACAGTGCTAAGGCACAGAGTGCTGAGTTAAAATGAGCTGTTGTTCATGCTGTTCTCCAAATTCCACTGTAAATTTGCAACCCACATGTTATGGTTTAAGATTCAAAACCTGTGGACACAATTACGGTTGACCAGTAGGCTTTTTATCTGACAAATGGCTTGGCTGACTTAGAAATCAGATCTTATAGCTTATAGGACAACATGCTTTTATCCATGAGCTTTCAGCTCTTGGATATTTCACTTACGGTTTTCACAAAAGAAACACCTGAGGTGTATCAATGCTTCATGTAATGAAATCTTTCATAAGAGCAAGAAAAATGTAACTCTTTTATTCTGAACACAGGTGTACATAAAAGCACATTTAATTTCAAGTCAATAGGTTTGCCTCACATCAGCACTTACGGGATTAAAGACAGGAATAGTTTGGCTTCCCTGAATGTATTGTTATCATTATCAATTCCTGCAGTCTCACAATAAGTTTTCAATAAATTTAAGATTAACTATTATTTTCTCACCTATAAATAAAATATAATAATCTTAAAAATCAATGAAGGGAAAACCATCAGATCCATTAACCTGACTAAGAATTCCTTCAGGCCAATAATATGAACTGCAGTGCACTGGATCTTTCATTTTATTGAGCTATATCTCTTTGTATGGCAACCAGCAGGGAAAAAAATCAAATCTAAAATCAAAGACTAAGGTTTTTTGTTCTGGAAACCAGGGAGGTAGGGACTGAATATTCTTTTATGCCTGGGGTTAATTTTTTTCACCTTAATTTGCAATCAGACACAATAAAAAAAAATATTGCCCCTGGAAGGAAGCAGCTTTATTACCATCCCAACTATTTTCTGTACTTTTTATTACTTCTAAATCCTTTGTTTTTGAATTCACCTCCATAATCTTGCAACATTATAAACACGTTTACTTATCTTTGCTGACTGTCAACCAATACCATCTGCTCTTTAGAGCCTTAAAAATAGTAACATATATATGGGTCAAAACTGTAGTCTCTAGATAACCATGTAGCAGATCCAGGTGATTAATTTTTCCACAACCTTTATCTTAGCCAGGAGCAGACTTTTCCTATCTTTCCCTAGTGAACATTCCTCATAAAACGTGAAATTAACAAAAATTCAATCTTACAAAAAAACAGTATTTCATAGACGACCCATGTCAACTAACAGAAGGGGTTGTTAGTCAGCTGCCTTGTTTGAACTTGATCCAAAGGCATTTCTACTCTCTTTCATAAACAGAAGTGGTTCAAGCCATAAAATTGTGAAACTGGGACAAACCAACAGGGTTCTTTTTTCCATAAAAGAAAAATAGCATGAGCTTCTGCTTTCAGTACGTCTTGGCGGTGTTACTTCCCTTAAATACCACTATTCCTGTCTCTGAGCTGGGATTCTACTTATACTCCCCTTCGTGACCCACACATTCAAGCTGCTTCATCCTAAACCATACAGGATAGTTTGACGAGCTAATTGATGAGATGATAATATCATATGCCATAGTGATCTATGTTAAACTGAAATTACATGCAAAACACCAATGTTAAAAAAGCTAATAAAATTATACAAGCAAGTTCTGATTTCATCTTTGACTTGGCATGCATAAATTGAATATACATATACTCTATGATAGTCCCTTATACATTTTTTAAAGAGGGCCAACTGCAGAGAATGGATAACATTTGCTTAAATCAATAAAAAAGTCCTTATTTTCTGCTGTTCTTATCATTTCATGTGTCACAGAGGCCTTGTTTAGAGCCCACTATTAAAATTCTACTCTAAAGATAAATATACTTGTTTTACTATTAGCTTATTACTATAATGTCTAATCATTTTTCAATCATTTCAATCATTTTCTTTTCCACAATTGAGAAGGAGAGGTAATAACCCCATTTTACAAATAGAACTGAGCAACACAAAGAGCAACATAAAAATATGCAATCATTTTCAGTGCTAGGACCTGATTTTTACAAAGTATTCAGCATGTGATAGAAACTGATAGGTTCAAAGCACAGCCTTCATGTACCGAATCTTTGACAGTCAGTTTCAAAGGTTTTGAAATAGGCATCCAAAAATTGTGCATAACCAATAGAAAAAAAATAACTCAAATTAGCACCGCTAAAGGTCTGTTTTAAATGATTTGTTAAACAGCCCATTGCTTGTATGTATTAAAGTCAGGATTAAACCCTAAATCTCTATAGCAGCATCAAATTGCCTTGACAACAGAAACTACCTTTTTATTTATGAGCTATCCTGACTCATTAATTATATGCTTTTCTACTTATGAACAGGTGAATCAAGGGTCCTACAAACAATTGTATCCTTCACTACATAGCCTTACGTCTTTCAAACAACAGATCCATTCTAGGCATTGAAGAGGCAAGATTTGGTGGAATAACCTATAATTAAAGATGTGTAACAGGACTTAATTGAAGCTTACCTATGCAATCTAATCTGTCATTTCTTAACTTCTGGGTGCATTAAATTGCACTCTTAGTTCTGTCATTTAACCCTTTCATATGTAATTTTGCAGCTTTTTTTTTTTAAAGAGTCATTAGCATAGTTGAAATCTTTAGAAATGCCATATATGTCGGCTAACAGAGTAGCGGATGATAATGATAGGTTAACATCTCTCATACAAAACAGCAGTAGAAAGAAGTGGCTTTGAAAGATACTTGATAAAAGCAGAAAAATGTTATGACTAAGGAACACTGAGTTCCATTCCCCTAGGAAACATAAAGCTCCAGTGCAGTGGCTCTTCACTGCTGATGCACGTGTCACTGGTGATCTATTCAGGCTCTGAATAAACTCTATAAAATTATTTTTAAAATATTTTTATGTAATTCACACACGCAGAGACACCAATAAGCAAGTCTACAACCAGAGAAATTTATAAACTTGGTGAAAACAAAGTTAACATGCTTTCCACTACACTATGAAAGAACAAGCATGCATTACATTAGTAAACGGTAGTACTACTTTCTTGAGTATAGCCCTGAGATTTCCAGGAAAACATTATAGAGCTTTACAGTAAGCAGAGACATGCTGAATGAATTCTTTCCTAATGAATGTGTGAGAATATGTTTTGGGTTTTTTCCTGGACACACTGGAAAACTATGAGAGGGAACTGGAGGCCCAGTAATTTGCCAATGAGTCTAATTTGAGTCTATACTACAGCACATGTTTCATCTTGACTTTTAATTTTTTCATTAATTTCTCTGACATATTGCCTTCTAAAAGGGCACCTAATGTACTACAAGAAATCAAACTATTGTTCACAAAATGCTAGTTTGTTCTGTATCAAACAAAACAAAGGTCTCATTATTTAAGGACTTAAATATATCAGATAGGAAAAGTACTATTCTCATTTGCGTAGCTTATTTTTCTTCCTCTGGATCTGAAAGTGCTATATTATAGAAACATTTGCCCCACAATACCAATACACCAATGCAATGTCAACCTAGTTCATTCAAATCAATTACTGAAATTATTCCGGATTCATACTGACATGACTGAAAGCAGATGTGGCTCTTTGTTCCAAAGGATGGCTTCCATTTTATTCTTTACTCATTAAACTAGTTATTCATCTACTGTTTGACTAACATGATCTTGGTTTCTGTCTGTTCCTCCACAACTCTAAGAGGGCTCTCAAGATTAGTGTTATTGTTTGTATCTCATTCTTCTTGTTTTCCTCTTGCTATAACAGCACAACCCCATTTGATTTGTGCTTCTAAATCTGATGAAGCTGCACTGTTGTACTGAGTTAACCTTTTTCTAAGGAAAGCATGACCATTTTAAAGTGTTCAGGGTATTTATTTACCCAGAGAAACTCATCTGGTAACATACGGTTTGTAGTGATGTCCTGCTGTTTTACCCATTATGACAGCAGAGTTGACTGAAGCTGAAAGAGGTTGAGGGACTTCCCCAAAAATCACATAATAAACAGACCATCCAGATTAGAAGTTGAAAATAAAGAACCTCTTGCCTTTGAATTTGTCTCTAACCACTGGACCATATGGTTTTCTTTCTCAGCAGTGCTTAAGTGAGTTGTTTCTGGATTTTCTCTTTTTTGTTCTCTTTCTCAGATGATTTTTCTTTTTTTTTCCTGGAGAATAGCTAGTGAAATGAAACTGTGCTGAAATGTGCTCTTTGGACTTTAAATTATGTGTGCTGAACAGAATCAAAAGCATTTCATTTAATAGTGGCATAAAGTAAAATACATGCCCAGTCATTAAGTAGCATGAAGAAACAAAATCACTTTTTTTTCCCATACTTAACAATTCACAGTTGTTTGGAAATATGTATATGATTATCTTCTTTCACACAAATTCAGATGGTCTATATTTAAAATGTTGCAAGGCATTCTTCCTCACAAGAGGAAGGTCTTGATCCTTCAGTTGGATTTCTACAGTGAAAAAGGACTGGTGACTACCAAGAGGGAGGCAGGGAACCAGTAGTAGATTTTAATCTGATTTTATTTTTAATTCTTTGAAATGCTTATAATTTTTGTTCTCAAATTAAAATTCTACTTTCTAAAACAAGATTAATTCCCAGCAAGGCAAAGGTAAGATGGGAACTTAAACTGTCATACTCATTTACAGTTACATGCTAATAGACTGAAACGTTCTTTCTTATTAAAATTAGAACGAGTAGAAACAAACTGCTTTATTTTCTTACATCCTGCCCAATAAACTATTTGTTTTTACTGACAAAAATATTCAGAGATTTAACAAACTAATTTTAATTTGGTTGTAATGGGAGCTACGTACAAAGAAGCTCTAAAAAAAAGTATTAGTTTATGAAAGTATAATTGGAAATATGTGATTAGAAGGTGTAATACGAATATGCCTTCCTTGGCATGCCCCAGCACATGTATTTGCGGACATGCACACTATACTGTCTGATGCCTGTAATATAGTATAACACCTTATAGTTAATGACAGGTTTCATCTAACATTCTGTTTAAATGACAGTATCAAAATCAGGAATATATACCCATACAATAAATGGAATTTAAAATGTCACTTGGTTGCTGTTGTAGTGGATATGAGGGATGAAGTTTTGATTGGATGGATAGAAAACTTAAAACTTCTTGTATCTTCAGAAGATGGGGTAAAATAAGAATTCTGCTGAGTTAATCTGGAATCTTCCTTACAAACACATATGCAGAAAGAGACTATATGAGCTTGAACATATGTGTGTTTGTATGTATGAAGTGGGAATTGCACTCTGAAGCCAATGGGAAAGATGGAAACTGCTCAGATATCTGAATGAAAATGTGATATCTGAATTTACAACAATGTATCCTTCTGGAAAAAAAAAAGGCAGATTGGCTACATTTAAAAAAACTGAGAAACAAACAGAAATGGGATTTCTACATCTAAATTTTAATCCTCATAAATAGAAAATACTTTTTACTAGTCATTTTGTAAATATTCTTTTTCCATTAACAATTCAAAAACTTTACAGCAGGTATGTTTTGTAATGGATTGTAAATCTTTTTGTATTCAGGAAGGCACTATGAGGATCTTTAATATTCTCAGTTCCTGAGAAGTCTGAGCATCACCAAGACATGAGACCTATACTTTTATAACAGTGGACCTTAAAGTAAGGGAAGAGCAACTGCATCTTGAGCTTGATAGAAACTCAATTTCAGCCAAGATTAAAGGAGCAACATAAAATTATCAATCTGTCATTGGAGTGACTGTTGAAGCAACAGTTTGAAAACTGTTGCTGTACAGTTGTAAATAAATCCAATACACATGTTAACAGGAAAAAAATAATTCTCTTACCATTGAGAAAATATCCTTCATATAAGTCAAAATAGAAAAATCAGAAATATAAAAAAACATTCAGACAAGTACGATGCTCGAAGATCAGTGCAGGGTTGTTTCTTGTTGTATAGTTCAGGCTGCTTTGCCCCCTCTAATTCTGCAGAACTCAAGGGAGGAGCTCACAGACTGATCTGTCTGGGTTTTTATAATCAACTGAATCCCAATATATTTTAGAATCAAAGTTCAAATTACTGAATTTATATTTGAATAAAATAATTGGAGCTTTGTTTTTATATTTTCTCTTTTTTTTTGTTTTGTTTCTATCTTTTTTATTTAACCTGAAACAAGTCAGAAATAGTGAGCAGTACAACACAGTAAGATCTATTATATTTTTTCTCATGATTAGCTGATGTGAATTATATTTTTGTGTAGACTGGTCATAATGCATTTACTCGTACTGATCATTATTATAATTTCTGTTGATTCAATCCATAACTCATGGGTAAAGCCATGCCTAACTTGAATTATGTCACAATTTCACTGAAATTTTTGTCTAATTTCACATCTTTAATATGGACATAGACAATTCAGTCTACCTACTTGATTGTTGATATCTGAAATTCTGGCCATGACTAAAATACCTTTCACACCATGATGCATTTATTATATGAGATACAAGTTTGAACTGAATATTTTTTCTTTTTTTTTCTCCATAGGCCTTTGCACTTCTTTTTTTTTCAGTACAGGAAAGACATGGGCCTGTTGGAGTGGGTCCAGAGGAGGGCCACAAAAATGATCAGAGGGCTGGAACACCTCTCCTGCGAGGAAAGGCTGAGAGAGTTGGGGTTGTTCAGCCTGGAGAAGAGAAGGCTCCGGGGAGACCTCATTGCAGCCCTTCAGTACTTAAAGGGGGCTTATAAGAAAGATGGGGACAAACTTTTTAGCAGGGCCTGTTGCGATAGGACAAGGGGTAATGGTTTTAAACTAAAAGAGGGTAGATTTAGACTAGATATAAGGAAAAAAGTTTTCACAACAAGGGTGGTGAAACACTGGCACAGGTTGCCCAGAGAGGTGGGAGATGCCCCATCCCTGGAAACATTCAAGGTCAGGTTGAACGGGGCTCTGAGCAACCTGATCTGGTTGAAGATGTCCCTGCTTATTGCAGGGGGGTTGGACTAGATGACCTTTAAAGGTTCCTTCCAACCCAAACTATTCTATGATTCTATGATTAATCTCCCTACCAGTCATCTTTCTTAGTATTATTTATTAACAACTTCAAATACTAAAAGATTACAATTTGGAACGCACTGCAGGCACATTTGCTTCTTACTGCAGATTCGTATATATTGCCAATAGACATTAAGCTAATAAAGATGCTAAATAACTTGGGGTCTATTCTACTAGTACGCCTTAACAACCAGAGCCTCATTCAACTCACTTGTTACATTTATTTCTGATCCTTCAGTATGTTTCCCCTCCACATATAAGACATAGCCTAAACTGTTCATTATTATTATTTCTACATCACCATATTTGTTTTTTGAGAAAAGATGAAAAAGATGTTGATATAAAATGAAAGTAAGGTGGTGGAAAAGATAGACAGAAGTGTAAACAGATGAGAAGAATGCTTGCAAACTTTTAAAAAATATAAATGCTTCAGATTGCAGGTGCTCCTTACAACTTGTTCAGTTATATATGTACTGCATTTAAAGCATTTCGTTAGCTAGGGACTTTTCCTTAATATTTTTCTTAGTTTCTAAATTAACCAACAATATAGCATGTATCGGGCTAAATGAACTGATTCATCCATTTGAAACTTCTTTTGATGCCTGCTTCAAGCATAAAGACCTCACTTAGAATATTTAAAATATTATAAATGCTATTTCATCAATACAGATCCAAGCTTAACTGAATTTAGTCATCTACATACCAAAAATCACAAAAATACCTCCATTGATACAAGTAAAAAGACTTGGGAACAGTAAATAACACAGAGTTTCCACAGAAACTTCTGCAAATCCATTCTTGAATCTTTGTTATTTGCAATAACAGTTGGGAAAATTGAAGGGGCACAATTTATGTCGTTGCTCAGTCACTCTCATTTTACAATACATGTTTTGTTTTCCTCAGATTGGTCAACATTTTGTAATGAGAAATACATGTGTTCTGACACAGAGTAGTGGGAAAGTTGCTTACTTTGGCAAAAAAAGGTTTGAAACTGTCTCAGGAGGTAATTTTATATCCATTTACATCAAAATATATGCCATGATTAGAAAAACACAGAAAAATTATGGTGAAGCTAGCATAAATAAATGGATATTGAAATAACTGCAAAAGTAATATCAAGGCTCTTTTAAGCTGAATGTCTTCAGAAGTAAACACGTGCTTCATCATTTCCAAAGCACCACTTTCAAAAAATACACTAACGTAATCATGAGTACAACTTCATTAAATTCCTACAGAAGTACAAGCTTTTTCATCAGCCTGTTTTGCTATTAAAAATAATTGTATTGGTGCAAAAATACAAAAATTTGCATGACCCAGCTTACTAGTGTAAGATGTCTTACCATTCCTCAGCCACCTATGCTTTCTTAATGTGTCCCTACATACTGCACAAATTCACCATGCCACTCGTTTCTTTTACTGGATATTTTCCATGTTCAAATATTAATTCAGATTTTTCAAAACGAGAATTTTTCAAAAAGCTTACCTTTTAAATTAAATAAGTAAAATTTATTTTTAATACATTTATTTATTAATTAAATATAATACATGGATCACTATATCTGAGATCAAACTTTGGCAGGGCTTGGAAGAGAAAGCTAAACTTATAATTGTTTAAAATATAAAATGAAAATGCTCACAGTCAAAACCAGTATTGGTTCTTTTAACTCATTAATGAGAAAAGTTAGGAAAAATGATCAGGAATACAAAACAGTATCTTGGCTTCATTGCAAATATACTACATTACAGTAACTTCCCAAATGACTTGGGATATAATAAAAGACACTAAAAAATCATAAATAACATTTCTTCAGGAAGATGACCCTAAAAAATTACATAAAAGCCACATCCAAACTGAACAGAAAGTAACATTCAAAGCCACACCCACCTGTGTGGCCATAAAACTGTGATATCCCTTAGAACTGTTGATCATAAGGCTGTTACACATCTTCTAGAAATATTAGTCGTAGTAGCAGTAGTACAAGGAAGTATGGACCTTTTTGGCTGAGTTTTTGCTAATATTGGCCAATCAAAAAACATCAAAGCCAAACAGTCTACGGTTTTTGTCTGGGTACCATAATGTACTAACCAAAAATTCCAGATCTTAGCTTTCTAACCATGCCAGACCTGAAATTACTTTGATTTACTTAATATTGAATACTATTAAATATGTTTTAATAGTAGCTGGAAATGAAGAGGAATTATAATTAGGTACTCTGTTTTTTATCTTTTTGGGCAATCTAAATTATTTATTTCTGATATTAGATGTGAAACTTGGGACATTTGAAATGGTTTCATCTTATTTATGCTGTTGTGATATAAGATCTGCTCATATCAAAAATGGTAACAGATTGTACTCTTTTTCTATTTTCTTCCTAATTTTATGTTGGCACATCCATGAAATATGACACAATAATTAATTAGCTTCCAGGATAAAATAAGAGCACAAGCTTTCTACACTGAATGCACATGCAAAAACGCAGTTATAATATCAGCAACAGAATTCTAACAAAATGTGCTGCATTAAATAATGAAATAAACTTCAAAATTGTGTCATAAATGTATTTTAAATTATTACTTGCCAGGATAAAAAGATACAAGTTTCATTACTAAAGCTGGTATATTACTGTGCTCTATATATGTAGACACAGTATAATTTTATCATTAACAATATTAAGCCAAAATTTAATTTTATAACATCATTTCTTATTGGCAAGAGTCTTCTCATTCTACTGCAGTACAAATTCTAGCATGTGACATCCATTCAGTGAATACTCTATCATTAGTGTTCCTTTTTATCCTTTCTGTGTGCAAAACTTCATGGATGTTTATAAAACTATACTGACAAGGCATGATGGAAACAAGAAAATGTCAAATATTTTGTTTCTGATGTGACACCCAGCTCTTCATGCCAGAAACAATTTTCTTCAGAGCTGCTGAAACAACGTATTACAGTCAAATAATGTCTTTGGTAAATGCTTAATAGCAACTGCAGCATTTCTTTGTGATACACTTCTGGTTCACTTGTGGAAGAACTGCTGTATTTATCATTTCAGGACTTGTCTAGCAGTACCATGTAAGATAAAATGGCCAGTTCCACAGGCCTGAAAGGAGAGAATAAGAATCTCTGTAACAGAAAATGATGGAATAAGCAGCCCTCAATGTATTCTCTTTTTTTGTTTGTTTGGTCGTTTTTTTCTAAACCAAGAAGTAATAACCTCTTTTCCAAATTTTTGGTACCCTCTTCAAAAACTTTAGCTGCGCAAATTGTGAATGTCTCGAGCATTCCTCTGAGTTTCTGTCTCTGAACTCTAGCAAACTTTTGGTGTCAGTAATATTTGGAGTAAATAAGTTCTATGGGGTAATTACAAACTGCCTTCCATCTGTTTTAAATATAAAGACTGTCACCTTCAATGCCTTATTTACTGTTCCTACAGTTCAGATTTTCACTGAGATCATTTAGAGCACGATTAGATCCAAAGTTTTGGATCTCACTTACACCTTTCCACCCAACAGTTCTGCATCAGATTCTGGATTCAGAGCAATGGTTACTAGTATATAATAGGCCATGAAAACACTTGAAGGTACAAGTGTAAGAGCTGTTCGTAACTCATCAGTGAAAAAAAAGGACCTCTCATAGTAGTTTGTGACAGTGGTGTGAGTCTGTTGATGCAAGTAGTATAGTTCCTGATTTGCATTAATGCAAAGGAAAAGAGAACAGGCTGTCTGAAACATCTACCTGTTTAAAATTACTTTCTCTGCCTTTATTATATGAAACCAGGAAATGCATGGGAAGGAGTCTGGGGGAAGGATACGGATGGGACATTTATGGAAAAATTTGAAAGATCAAGAAATATCTTCCTTTAATTAGAAAGATTGAGTTGGTTCTCATTTCACTGGTTTCCTTACTGGGACAGGAAAGTTACAACAGTGAAGATGGTGTAAGCTTGACCAACTCCACTCATGACCATGAGGGATGACCCAGCTATCTTGTTAGCTTTCAGTGTGGGCTGTGTTGAGATTTTCATGATACATCAGGGAAAACAGTATAGTCTTTGCGTGTGAAAATTCTGATTTTAAAAAGATCTGGAGGAAATAGATTTATTTCTTCTATTTTATGTATTAGAATGCATACATGTGTGCATATCACACACCGAGAAAAAGCCAATCTGAAATATTTCTGTTGTGGAAGAAAAGTTAGCGAACAATGACAGCGGAACACAGTCTACTCAGAGATACATAGATGTATTTTCAATAAAGAAGACAGAAAATCCTTTCTGTAAAAAATTACAGTGATAAATAACAGTGTACATGTTATTGCATGTGTATGTTTCATATAAAGCTTTCTATCTGATTCAGTCTGCTAGCAATAGGTTGCTTTGGCACAAACACAAGTAGTTTTTCAAAGATGCACTGTCAACTGCATGAATTCTGTATGTAATTAATTTTGTATTAGAATTCTTCCTATGTAAATCTCACACAATTACTATTCAAAACAACCCAAAACCCAAACAAACAACAGTATATTGGTATGTAATTTAAAATTTCAATTGATATAAGCAAGGATTCAAGCTATTAGGAGTTTCCAGCAAAAAAATGATTCTTCATTCTAGCAGTAGTGTTGATCTGAAGTTTTCCCATGTTTATTTATAATTAGATGTCCTCCTTTGCAGCAAGGAAACAAAGAAGGTTAATATATAGGTGTAATTTAGCATACTCTTACAGCTTACTCCCCTGTAATTCCCTGGGCTTGTTTATTGCATGTCTGCATTTGTTATTTCCTCTCCCTCTTCCTGCTGCTGCTGAAGTTAACAGAACAGAGCCCAGTTGTCAGTCCCAGTAGTGAACCAATCTTTGCCATATGCCTCTGTTTAAACTTTAAAGTGAATAGACAATCTCTGCCTGGCTTAATTAAGGACCTCAGTATTCTGTTTTCCAGTGCTCTTTATTTTTTTTAATCTTTTTTTTTTTCCCTGCTAGATCAGCCATAGACAAATTATACAGAAAAAACACAGAAACATCCCTTGAACAAAACCAAAAGTGAATTTTGGTAGAAACATTCTTCGTTTTCTGTTTTCATGTGGCAATCATTCATCCTCTTCATTTAGATAGCTCTTCTGAACAGCTTTCCATAAAGCCTATCAGCATTAATCCATCACAAAAAGTAAGTGCTATACTTGTGGAAGCATGAAAGCAGAGGGGTGAAGGGGTGCATCGCACTACATGATAAATTCACTTTCCAGTCATACAATGCAATAAGCATCCAAACTGCATTGTTTGGTTTGTGTCAGCTTGCCAAATGGGCTCACAAAAAGAGCCGTGAATGAAAGGCATAGTGCCATCCAGTGCACCTGTTCAGATGATATAGCTCTATACCATACTCCATTGAGTGCTGTATGGCTTTTAGATGTTAAGGCAAAGTTGGAGAGTGTTTCCTTCGTGTTTATATAGGCACTCTGCAACCTATCCAGGCTCATAAAATAACAGGAGTAACCATAATATTATGCTTTTCTGGTACAACATTCTTGATTGCAGAATTTTAAACGTGTTTAAAGTGAAGTTCTCCATTCTGCTGCCTTACAACAATCACACCTGTTTCTATACTCTTTGCAATTGAAGTTTTCATCACCACTTGAGAACATGGATACTATTTGACCTTCCCTGAACCATCTTATTTACTTACTTCTGACCTGGAATCCATGATGATTTTCAATTCTACTAATCCAGTTTTCACACAGGTGTTTTTCATTGCATTTCCATTTAAGAATATCAGCAGTGCTTTAGTAACAGTGACTTTGTTCAGCCAAACTGTTTGTGACAGCTCATGCACAGAATTTTTATCTCTTTACATAAAACCCCATCAGTGGTGCCTGCTCACAAGCACACCTGGAAAAGCATATGGTTTTGATCTTTAAGTATATCTAGGCAAGCCAAATGAAAGGAAAGGATAAGCTTGAATCTATGAGACCGAGCTATGCACTTCCAGACTACAAGAAGCTCTGTTTTGAACTTTTAAAAAGTATTTAGTTTTTGAAATGTTCTTACTGATTATAAATAAGGAAAACAAAGCCTACCACTGACATTTTTTAAAAGAAGTATGAAAATAAAGTTCAACATTAAACTTTCTGCCCACTATGTTAACAAGCATTTTAGAAAAACTTATTCTAGATGCTATTTCAAGTGCTTTTATTGAGAAGTTTTTGAATAATATATTATACAGAGAGCCACCAACACAAAAAAACAAATGTGCAAACTTCAAAGCTCACAGCTCAATTGGTTTTTTCCACCATGTAATTTTAGAGTTTAACATAAATTGAGTTTTTCCACATTACTAACAGTGGTGACTGGTTCAATCCAAGAAAGTGGAATCACAGAGATTTCAAAGCAAATGTAATAGGCAGTTTCCAGATTACTTCCAAGTCTTGCCAGGTTTTTGCATAACAACAAAAAGAGAGGACTCTTTCCCTTTGGACATTCTTTTTTTTAGAGGTTTTTATCCTTAACCAGAAGTTATTGTTATAATTTTCAGAATGATAAGCCAGCTGTCACCCAGTAAACCATATAACATGAATAGATGGAGTAAAAAAATATGTCTAAAATTAAGCAGCATTTGTTTCAGATAACAGTAATTAGCAGAAGTTGGACCTATGCAAACCACTTTGAATTTTCAGGGGCTTAGAGATTTCCAGCTCAAACCACAGATTTAAACCTACCCTTACAATTTTTGTGCTACATGAAATCAACAACCCAAGCTTATTCATCAGTTCAAATTCAAATTTTCCTGAAAGTGTTTGAGATTATGAAAGTTAATGAGACTTTAAAGAACAAGAGAGTTAAACTTGAAGTCCACAGCTGGTAAGCCTGGAATTTATTGAGAAAACTTTATAATTTTGCTGTTCTTGTATCTGAACCCTAACTTTAATTCTGCTTGAAATCATACAGCATGTTTAAAGATAATAAGATAGTACTGTACTGTTTTTGCATGGCAATTGACAGATTCTAAAACCCTGATGCAGGCAATATTTCAATATCTTAAAATACGTCACCTGTCTGTAATTAGCACCAGCCTCTCATTGTGATTTTAAACATCCCTTCTTCCCCTAGTCTTGAAAGGACTTTGGTATGAAGTGGAGATCAGACCATAATTTGGTGGTCTTCTCTTCAACAAAGTTGAATCAATCAAACAATAATTTGCACTGCTACAAGCTTTTTTTGTCCAAGCATTTCAAAGTGCTTTACAAGTCTGAATGAGTTAAGGATTGCAAGACTTGATAAGGCTTCCCCACTCCACAAAAGAAGGAATAAAGGCAGTCGATAAGTACACTAGACTCTTACAGTAAGTCAGAGGCATAGGATAAAACAGAATCTAGATTTTTCCGCATTTCAGTCCTCTTATTTTCAGAAAATAAACCCTTTCTGCGTCTCTCTCTTCTGTTGTATCTTGCTGTTTTATGTCACAAGTACTGAAGACCATTGCACAACCTGTGTATGACAGCCCTTCTTTTAGAGAGACAGATACAAAATACTACTTTATATTACTGGCAGAATTTACCAAAATAGTTCTTACTAATATTAAAAGAATTTCCAGTAAATTTTAAAAGCAATTTCCTGTACATGGAAGGACAGTTTAGCTGATGCTGTCACTTATTGATGGTATGCAGGCAGCCTGCAGATCCAGCCTAGTGAAAGCCACACGGCATTCAGAGTCAAAAAGGTTACTTACAGCAGAGAGCTACCATTCTGGAAACTATCTTCTCAACTTTCTAAAGCTTCAAGAGCTCTATCTTCTAACTACAAAAGCCACCTTAAAGAAACACAATGTTTCTTCCACTTTGCAAACACCAATAAGCTTTGGTAAAGGAAAATCAAAATTAAAGTTCCTAGATTTCTGCCACAAAAGTACAAGGGGAGAAAACAAATACAGGGAATTAATCTGGATTAGTTAGATTTTTAAACTACTGTGTGACTCATTTCTAGCATGCCGAATACTTCCCCAGTTGATTTCAATGAAAGATGAAGATAGCCCTTGAGAAAATGAGATCCAAAGAGTACACTATTTACATACAGAACTTTAGGAATATTTTTTTATTGCTTTAAAAAATACATCTCTCTGTCATGTATTTAATTTTTGATGCGATATCATACAGCATATTAAAGTCAGAAAGCACAAAAGATTAATTATCTTTTTAACAAAAGCCACAGATTTCTTCATACCAGTGCTGTGCTACACAGGTAAGACCAAACAAGAGCAGCAGAGAATCCATTTTGCATCACAACACATATCCACAAAGCACTGGCTAATGTATTCTTTTCCCTTGGTTTAAAAAAAGCAATTGTATTCATTAACAGCTTTTCACTTAGTATGGCTTGTGTGTATTGCACTCAGTCAGCTGTCATATGAAATGATGGGAGCTGACAGTTTGGAATTTTAAAGGTTCGACTCCTTTTGAATGTACTAAATGAACAAGAGCTGTCTAATTTTGGTTGAACTGAACCCAACAAAAAGCCCCTGCAAGTATGCAAGATTTTATTCTACCTTTTCAAGTTTAATATGCACAGTGAATATTCAGTGCTTTTCAGCTAGAAACTCAGTTAATTCTATGACTAAGAAAGATTTCATTAGGTAGGCTTCAGGCAACAGTGAACTACAAATGGAATTCCTTCCTTATTTTCTGAAACTCACAGTTTATGATCCATATCCAATGATGAATGGTCTATAAACTCTCTTATGGTCTTTAATTGCATAAACTTTACATTATAGTCTTATATTAACTTGTGAACATTTTTGCTACAAGGTGTAAAAAAACCAGTACATACAGAAGTTCCCCAAGCTCTTAAACAAATAAATAGAATATGTAAGTCTTCAGTATAACTTATTTGGTACTTATGGTTTTTGTTTAAATCTGTACTTTTCTATAAATGCAGAGAAATAAGGTTTTATTTTTTTAATTTTAAAAAAATCTAGTAATCACTGCTCAATTGCCTAAGCTCACACTGCCTAGTTAGCACTCTCTATGTTCCATCTCAAAGTGAATTGTTCCTAACCCTGTCAAACTCTTTTATCTCATAGCAGTTGCTTATATTGGTATATTAATAAATGGCTTCCTATATCCTAAGTGCTGTATGCATGCTTCTTGAGCAGTGCACTCCTCCACTGGATTCTGCTGACATTTTGACTTGTTTTAGAAAGCACTAAATAAATAAGCAATAAAAGTTGACATAATGTATTTGATCAGTATTATAAAGAAAAGAGCCTCAGGTAGATTGTCTATATTCACCCTCCACGAAGACAAAACACAACCATCTAGAATTAAAATTTTGAGCAGCAATTTATATGAAAACAAAAAAAGACTTCTCAACCTAGGTTATTATCAGGACTACAGGCTCTGTCTTGTAAAGTGACTTGTTTTTTGCCCCTAAATTACTGTCCATTAGCATGGCAGCTAGTTGAATCAAGTGCTATACCTTGCGGACATCTCCTACTATAAGGAATACTGATAGTCCTGCTTCAATGCTCGAATCAACCACTAAGCAAGGAGGGGAAGTGTTAGGAAAAACTGAAAGTAGGTTATTTCAGAACTGTTGTTCCTGAAGTGGCTACATTTGATACTGATGATTCTTTGTAACTGGGTATTGGACAAAGTGAAAACCTGTTGAGACAATTTTTTATTCTTGTGTTTTTAAATGTGTTAGACAAAGAAGATTAGATTCCATTTCAGCCGTAGTCTTTTAAACCATTGAAACACACTGAGTAGCCAAGACTTAAATACATTGTATTACACTATAGAAACAAATACGTACAATTGTATTGAATTAACATGTAATTCATAATGTTAATTAACATTACATGTAATTAATGTAATTAACTTTATTTGTTAATGTAGTTAGGTTCTTCTTATATATATTGTAATTTTTTCTAATTCTAGAAAACCTAGTTCACCACAACACTTTAAGTTCTGCCTAAAACTAATTCAGGAGTACTTGCTAGTTTTGTAGCCTAATCAAGAAATCTGTATTTTCAGTCTGTTCTTCTCCACCAAAGCTAAAATTATTTTTTTAAATGAGATAGAAGTGGAGCTTGAATATATTGTACCATAGTTTTTAATTTATTACATAAATTCTAGGACTTTCTACTCAACATTTTTATTGGGAAAATGTAAGTATATGTAAACATTTATTGTCATAACACATTTTTGTTTTCTTCACTTGGTCCAATCTAAACAGAAATTATTTTTAAAAGATACTATTGTAATTGCCCCTGCTTCTCATATCCATCATAAACTGTTAGTGGGGGTTATACAAAAATAGTGCCATCAGTCATGGAGCGGGTAAGATCTGGCTTCTCCAGAGATGCCACTATTTGTCTCTCCTCCCACTGTGTAGCCCTTGGTGAACATCAAGCTGACCATGAACCAGCAGTGCTCCCTTGCAGCAAAGAAGGTTAACAGCATCCTGGATTGCATTAGGAAGAACATCACCATCAAGTCGAAGGAGGTGATCTTTCCCCTCTACTCAGCATTGGTAAGGCTGCATCTGGAGTGCTGTGTCCAGCACAAGAGAGACGTGGACTTACTGAAGCAAGTCCAGCTAAGGGCCACAAAGGTGATCAAAGGCCTGGACAACCTGTCATAGAGAGTCTGAGACAGTTGGGGCTCTTCAGCCTGGAGAAGAGAAGGCTCAGGGGGGATCTTATCAATGTGTACCAATACCTGATGAGAGGGAACAAAGAAGTGGGAGTCAGACTCTTTTCACTGGTGCCCAGCAACAAGACAAGAGGCAATGGCACAAGCTGAAACACAGGAAATTCTATTTAAACACAAGAAAAATATTTTTTTCTGTGAAGGTGATCAAACACTGAAATCAGTTACCCAGAGAATTTATGGAGCCTCCATCCTTGAAGATGTCCCAGTCCAACTGGACATGGTTCTCAGCAGCCTACTCTGGGGACCCTGCTTTGAGCAGGGGGGTAGACTAGATGATCTCTAGAGGTTCCTTCCATACTCAATGATTCTGTGTGATGCTGCCAGAGCAGACTGGACAAGGCAACAAGCAGGGGAAATTTATAAATCAGGACTCATGTGGGGGCTGCCTCTTGATTTTAAGAACTGGACAAATTAATGGTAGCATACTAGTTGCCCTATCCTGAAATCAAAAAAGTAGCAAGACTTAATATTACAAGGTAACTGCTTATTTGTGGTAGTGGTCAACAGAGAGTTTTATTCCAAGTGTTAGACTTGCCAGTGCTCTTACCTTTTTCACAGTGTTAAAAAAACAGAAGCTGCTGCTGGGAACATAAACTGTTTAATACATGTAAATTCAACAGAGGGACATATGCATATAGTCAGATATCTTTGGGCAGATAACTGGCATACGAACTGGTGTAGAGCACATATTTTGGGAAGGGAGGAGAAAAAGTTTCAAGCCAACAGATCTTAGTCCTGTAGAAGTACTGAACGCTGTCATATGAAGCAAGACTTTATAGTAATCCTCTGTAGAATATATGGAAATTCCCCTATACCTAGGCAGTGGAAACAGTTTATTCCTAATTGTATCATAACTGTTATTAATAAAGATGAGGTTTGTTGTGTGATCCCATACCAGGTGTTCTTTTCATACTTTGCCTGTATATCCAAGCCAAAACATGATCTGACCTTTTGTAAGGTGGTGTTGCCATATTTTTTTCAGTATAAATAAAACATACAGCAATTCATAATAGATGGGGTATGAGGATTTTGTTATTTTGAAAAGTTTATATTTTGATGGTTGAGAAATAACTTAGGAGTATATAATGAGGACGCAGATGACTCCATCAATTAAGGATTCTTTTTAAATGTACATATATAATCTTGATTATGGGAGAGTATATTAATAATTTATTCTTACATTTTAAAGTTTATTAATGATGATCAGAAGTCCTTGAAATCAAGGAGAAGTTCTACAATATAACATTTGCAGGGATCACCAGCTCCAAGGTAAAGGGTCATTTGCCCCTCTAAGGGAGGATGAATTCTGTCTCCATGTTTCCAACTGGCCTTGAATAACAGACAGAAAGCCTAGGACTGAAAATGATTTGTTGTTGGCTTAAGTAGCCATGATGCTTATGGCTGATTATTTCTGCTCCTCATGCTATGCTAGGATAATTGTTGAATAGTTTAAAGTTTTGTAGATAAAATTAATGGTATCAAGATATTAATTGTATGAATTTTCATGATGTTATTTGTTTTGCTCAACTGTATTGAAAAAACAACATAAACCACAGGTACTCAGATTAAATAGAACCACCTCATACTGAGAAATGGTTGCTAGGATTTATTCTTTCATGTTTTACAGTTCTGCCTATTCTGACTACCAGTATATTTTTAATTCCACATCCCTTACCAAATTATGGAGTCTTCATCAAGTAGATTAGAGACTCAAGTAATTCCAAGTTTCACAGTAATTTTGCAAAAGAAGATGTCATGTAAACTTTTACAAACCCTCAAAATATCCTTAATTTTATACTTTCATATATACTTTCAGCATACTGTGCTTTTATGGGTATTAAGCCAGCCAAATAAATAATCTCCATCTCACAAAGATCTCTTCAGTATCAACTATCAGAATATTATTAAGTATGACAATAAAAACATGTTTGTTTGGAGTATTATTTGAAGTAAACATGCCTCAGTATTGCACAGAAGATCACTGTGTTATACTTACAATTTAACTCTCATGTTGCATTAGAAAACTTGAATGTTTTGGTTAGCTACAATATAATTTCAATCTTTTCAGCACGTTAACCAATTGTTCTTTGCAACTCTGACTTAATCTACAACTAGAGGATTATATGCTCTGTTATTAGGACTGGTTATTGATTCTCTTATTAAATTTCTGCCAATAAAAGTGTTTTTAAAGAATTGTATATATGAATGTATGCATTTTAACCATTGTTGATTTCTATTTTCAGTATTTAGTAAAACAGATGGAGGTGGCTTGCTTGCTAAATGTTTTAGTTAATCATTTTCTGTAATTAAATGATCTCCAATGATTCAGGAAATGAAGATGTGTAATAAACTTAAGGAAATTGAACAGTCAATAACTGGAATAGATGACAGTAGTTAACTACTGTATGGGGAGTTCAAAATTCCCATGCACTATCTAATAGTATGCCTCTCCAGCCTCTGTCTCTTGTAATATAGTGAGTGTCTACAATGTGTTGAGGATTAACAGGTCCATAAAAGCAACTGTATTTTGGGCCTCTCTAGTCCATGGTAGGCTAAAGCAGATTTAGGATGCAACTATAACTGTAGAATTTGTTTTCTACTACTATCAGACCCTTCCCTGCACATGCTATTTATAAACACAGGTCATGAGGGGCTTTACTAGGAACATTCCCAACCTAAATTACTGTCACCATGCATATCCCTCCCCCAGAAAAGAGGAGGGCTACTGAAGCGCTGTCCTGCAGGATTTCCTGTAGACCATGTATAGTATGGAAGGAATTGGAAGAAGATGAAAGAATAACATCAATGGAACACAAGGCAAGTATTCCAGGTCTCCCAGGCATTTCCGTAAAATGTCATCAACCAAACAAATGTAAATGGTTGGAAGGAACACACTTTAGTCGAGGAGCTATTTAGGAATAAAGTGTCATACAATTTCTTATACATGCTAGTCCAGACTTCAGCCTGGGACCAGTTCCATTTTTTCATGATTTCTACTTTGGAAAATAACAATACAAATTTGAATAGGCACTTGTGTTCACATGCTAATGACTCCTCAGTGTTTTGTGCAGTTGCTTGACATTAAAACAAACTATTTCATTCCTAATATAATGCATTTGTGGTAGGACTAATACTAAGCTTTCCATAGACTATCCTAACTTTATTCTAACTTTCTAACTATTAAGCAAGGCTTATGAAAGCCATCTCATTTTAATTTCTTTAAATTTTTAAATTCTAATATTCTCTAGACAATATTGGCTTTACCAGTTCTTTCATTCCTTTCTGCTTTGATAATATCTACCTATTAAAGAAGATAAAAAGAAAACAGATTAAATTGTAATTGTTAACAATGTCAAAAATTGCCATTTATGCCAGTAATATTTACTATACAAAGCTGAAAGAAATGTGAATGAACTAAAGAAATGCATTCCTGGTAACAAACAGAAGAACAGGGATATGAACTTCACTGCTATCTTTTCCATAGCTAAATTCTGTTGATTAAGTAATCCTTTGTATAAGCAAATCATTTATTTAATGATTATAGACATCTAAAACACAGAGCTACACTGCCTCGGGAATTTCAGAGTTCCTGAATAATACAGAAACCTTCCTAGAGCTCAGAAGATGCCCTCTACCTTCCTGAATATCATTCAGTTCTGCCAGCTTACACGCTCACAGGAGGCACAACATGAACCTGATAGCCAGTTGTAAAATTGCCAGAGGAATATATTCCACTAGAAAGTGCCAATTCATTAAATAATATTCATTCTTAAGATCTAGACAGCATGTATCAAGACCTCCCAAAATAATGACAATATAGATGGTTTGTTTTGTAGGACAATTTCTTGTGGAAACATGGAAATGTAAGAAATGTGGAAAAGTAAGAAATTTCAGTGTTTCAAAACCTACTTTGATCTAATTGGACACTGAAACACATCTTGAAACACTGAAATATTTTACAATTCCATATTTCAAACACCCTTCACAGGCAGAAGAATAACCAAGGGTCATAACTCCACCCCAATACTCTCTTTACCCCTTTATCCGTCAAAGTATATGCAGAGAATACATTCTGTGTATGCACTGCCCCTGAAGAAAGGCCATTACTCTGTCATGAGCTAATGCATGCGTGTTTAATCTGGCCTTATAAACAATAAATTCCTTTCAATAGTTATAAATTTTTGTTACAAATATATTTCTGACAAAATGTTTATACCATTTTTCTTTAGCAGTGCAGTGTAACTGCTAACACAAATGTACAGGCTATGGCCTCTTTAGATTACTTATGGTTAGACCTGGAAGGATCTGGGAGTAATTTGGGTTCATTTTGGATATCCTGTTAAGGGATTAGAAATGTATAAACTCCCCAGTTGCCTTGTTGTTTTTATGTGCTCTTCATAAAAGGTTTCAAAACTAGAAGAATAGTATATTTGTTATTTCTGGCTCCGTTAAACACAATAGCAATTAACATTAGCTATTTAACTCTTATAAAGCATGCAAACCACAATATGCTTATGATGTACGGCACTTCAAACATATGCTTATGGTTATACAATGCCACCTAATCACCTGCATGAGAGCACTGGCACAGAATGCTGAGATTATACAGCCGTGCTTCCAAATGGCCCCTAAGTTGTTTAAAGTTGTCTACTCCTCTAGCAAATATTGTGATTTGAAAACTCTTCAAGTATTACATGGTGTAAAGAATAATTCTGAAGAAAAGGAGATGCATTCTGGGTGAACAACCTGTGTCTAGAACAGGTTGTAAATACAAAATAAAGTTATTTTACAAAGGATACAAAAAGTAACCAAAAATGAGTGCCCGATGGGCACATTCACTTTGCAATTTTATTTCTATATAAAAAGCTGCAATTAATTAAAAACCAGTTTTTATGCAGTTTTTGCTTTCTTTAAATGTGGAGTGAATTCTCCCCATAAACTAATGAACTGAAGTGAAGCCAAATAGAGACCAGCTGGCTGAATTGCTAAGTAATTTTATCCACATGATTGACTTTATGATCCTTTCACTACAGTAACTAGTCTTTATTCTCACAATCAGCATCAACCATAATTCCAAGAGGGAAAGATGATTAAAAATCTAGAGAATAGAGGAGAGGAGAGGTTTGTTTGATGTGGTACAGTGCATTCTTGCACACACTTCTTCTGTATAATAGGTGCTGAATTACAGGTCTTTATAGCCTCCAAAGTAGCACAGTGAATAGCTGCCTCAAAGACATAATAAGCAACCAATGCCTAAATAATCATTACAGATACTCCATTAACAGCTCCACATCTAACTGTGTGGCTTTTAACCATACAAATTGGTTTTTGACAGCTTGTAACCTTTCCAAACAGTTTCCTTTGGGCATTACACCACATTCAGATCTAATTTTAACTTTTGCTTTGTCCATAATTTATTACTTTCTTTGGAGACACATAATGTATTTCAGTGGAATGGATAAATTCAAATAAAAGATTTAAAAAAAATCAATTGCTGTTTTAATCTATGAAATCCTTGCTCTCTGGGAGATAACTAAAATCTGATGAAACATAACAGGGAAAAAGGGCTAAATGGTCTAGAATTCCTGAGGGTATCTCTTTTACAACAAGCAGTATTTTTTTCCTCAAATTATTTAAAATAGGGCATAAGCAACTGAAAAAAAGAATAAAAGTAAAAACATATATAAATAAAATATAAATCCTTTAAGGCTGTTCCTAAGAGCCACAGACTTTACATAACATAATAAATAACATGTTATAAAAGAGTTTAATGATGTATTGCAATGGGATAAAGAGCTAAAAAAGATGTACAGTAGTATCATTTTTCCAAAGAGTGCCCATAATTACAAATCGGTAAAGATACATGACTTATGAAAAGCTAGAGGGCAAGCATGTTTTTCAGAAACTGGTGGAAATGTGTGAAATTAATGTGAGGGATGATGTAACAGTATTAGGTGATCCGTATTGGCCATCACGGCCATTATCTCACTTCTGGGGAAACCATTTCCAGGAATAACATACAGTAAATCAACATGTAGTAGTAATCAGCATAGAAATACCATAATTCTGGCAGTCAAAATTTCCCATTTCTTTCAAGACATTCAACTATTTTTCAGCAGATTCAAGTACTTTTCCCAAAGTTTTCAAGTCAATGTAACAGGTAAACATGTGTGTCAAATAGACAGAAAAGTGATTTAAACAACGTAAGCGTTCATTGCTCACAAAAGTTCCTGTTCTTCACAGATATTATTCAGTGGCTAGTCACATCAAAATCAACCATCGTCATTGAAAGAAGCACAAATCAGATGGGCACAAAAGTCTTCTACTTAGAATCAACTGAACAAGTTCTTTCCCATCTCCTGAATCTTAAAAAGGGTCACTAAATTTAGTACAGTTTTCATAAATGACAGGGAAGTCAGAGTAAATCTTTTAATAAAATGTGGAAATATCCCTTTCAGTATGAATCTAATTCATCATGCTATAGTCAGTGAAGGCACATCAGCATAAAATCAGAATAAGGCGGTTATGAATAAAGCAGATTCATGTCTAACTTGCATCTTACAACTGAGTTATACCACAGCTTGTATACCTGAGTAGCTGAAGAAATAATGGTATGTTTCTTGGTTACATGTAAGACAATCAATAAGCAGATTTTCAGAATAAATGTTGATAGAGAAAAGAAGTGCCAATAGAAGAAATTATTAGAAAGGGCTAATGAAAGTGTGAGATATAAAGACCTAGAAAAGTGATAAGCATGAGAAAATCTCAAGTATTCTGTTATTTTCTGAGCAGCATTCAGTGTTTTACTAATGCTCCAGTCCTTTTTGTTTGGGGTTTTTTTTGTTGTGGGTTTTCTTTTTTAATTTGTTATCAAGAGCGTTGCTTGCAAATTAAGTTATTGAAAGTAGCAAAATCATAGTCAGACTATTCTGACACTTTCTTAAAGACTCCAGCCTTTATTTTTGTTTAATTAATAGATATTTAATATCTCAACATGCCCAGTACACAGCTACTGCAAGTATCATGGGCCAACCAGTAAACTGAGGTGTCTGTAATTTGATCAGTCTGTGTCAACCTGATGAAAACAATAAAAACATCCCTGTCTTAGGAATCTTAAACTTTGGAGGGGGACAGATATCCATAAATTCCGACCTATTTCATTACATAAGACAGTTCTAATGACTGTGGACCAGTTCTAATTGACTTGTGCACCAATTTGGTGTACTATATTATATACCATTCATCATTATCACCAACAGTAGTTAAGGACTTCGCACAGTTCTCAGTGTAAAACAATTATTCTCTCAAATATTTCTTCTTCTAGTCCTTTCCCAATCTTTCAACCTCAGCATGTAAGTGCACCTAACTGTGCGAGTATTTATTCCAAGGTGTACTGCAGTGATATAATCTGGCTGAGATGTGACAAAGTTGAAGAAAAGAAAGGCCAAGCCAACCAATATTCTAGCCGTTCAGAATTAATAGAAAGCAGTGTTCTGAGATGCTACAATAGAAATGCATTGCATTTGTGTTATATCAAGCAATCACAGAGTAAAATGACCAACTGAGGATATGAATTTAAAAAAAAAGGGGGGGGGGGGGGGGGCGCGACTAGGAAATTCTAAGAGTGCCCTTAATTTACTACTTCTGTCTTCACCTGGTTCAGGTACAATTAGCTGTTTTTCATTAGCTGAATCTGCTGTAAAGAAGGGACAATCTGTTGATAGTTATGCAGTCAGATGTTATGAGGACAGTCAAAACTATGTTATCCATATATTTTGGCAACAATAACAAAAAAATCTTGGTTTTCCCAATTATGCTGTAAGTGTACCCCTTCAAATTGTACGAGATTATTTAAGCCCATTATTTTATATTCCTTCTACCTCCTTTAGGAGGTGAGGCCATATATAGTGGCCAAGCACCATTAAATACAAATGTATGTAGATATACACATATGTAAATAAGGCTATATAATGGTGTAAGAGGCTGGGACTGGATGATAGGATAAGAGGAAAATTCAGATTGGAAGGGGTATCAGTCCAACCTCATACTCAAAGCAAGGACCAGCTATGAGATCAGACCATATTACTCAGGGCTTTATCCAGTCAGGTCTTGAGAATTTTCAAGGAAGGAGAGAACATAACCACCCTGTGCAACCTGCTACACTGCTTGACTGTCTTTGTGGTGAAAAAATTTATCTTTGTATCCAGTCTGAACCTTTCTTGTTTCAATTTATGCCTGTTGTCTCTCATTCTTCCACCACACACCACTGAAGATCCTGGTTCATTGTCTTGATAACCTTCCCATAGGTACTGTCAGGCTGCTGTTCGGTCCCCCAAAGCCATCTCTTCTCCCAGCTGAAGAAGTCCAGTTCCCTGAGCCTCTCCTCACAGGAGAGGTGCTCCAGCCCCAGCTCCAGCCATCTAGGTGGTTATCTGTCGAATTTGCTCCAGTTTACCAATGTCTTTCCTGTACTGGGGAGTGGAGAAGGTCCAGAACTGAAGACAGTATCTAGATATGGTCCAACAAGCACTCTGAGTAGAGGTGTATAATCACCTCCCTCAGTCTCCTGGTGCTGATCTTTTGAATACAGGCTTGGGTACTGTTGGCTTTCTCTGCTCCCAGAGCATGCTATTATTTCATGTGCAGCTCACTGCTCAAACCCTGCCAGGAAACCCCAGGTCCTCTTCCACAGAGCTGCTCCCCAGTCAGTCAGTCTGACCCTACATTGCTGCAAAACTTTGCATTTCTCCTTGTTGCTGTCAGCCCATTTCTTCAGTCTGCTTAGGTCCTTCATGATGGAAGGCTTCCCCTTGACTTTAATAACCATCTGCAATAACCAGATATTTATATGGTTTAATAATATAATTGGTTTAATAACCAATTTAGGGCCATCTGCAAACTTGCTGAGAGTGTGCTCCATCTCCCACAGGTCAATGATAAAGATATTAAAGAGGCTGGGTCCCAGTGTAGACCCCTGAAGTTGTCCCCTTGTCACAGGCACCCAGGAAGACTACAAACAAGAAACCACCACTCCTGTACCAAATCATACAACCAGTATTTCAACCATTTAGTTGTTCACTCATCCAGACTGTAACATCCTAATGTGGGTACAAGAATATTGTGAGAGACAGCATCAAAAGCCTTGCTAAATTCAAGGTTAATGACATTCATTTCTCTCCACTCATCCAGAAATCCAGTCAATTGATCATAAAGCCTGTCAGATTCATCAGACATGATTTACCCTTTGTAAAGGCATGCTGTTATTTACTTTCTCCTTCATGTGTCCAGAAGCATTCTCCAGGAGACTCCATGGTTTTCTTGTGGATCAGCGCGAGACTGACTGGTGTGTAGCTCCTCAAGCTGGCCTTTTGGTCTTCTTTGAAGATGGGTGCAACATTTGCCTTCTTCCAGTTGTCAGGGTCCTCCCTAGCCGACAGGGATGTCACTAGATTTCCACAACTTTTCAAAGATGATAGAGAGTGGCCTTGCAAGGACATCAGACAGTTCTCTTGGCACCCTTAGATGCAGCCTCTTAGGTCCCATAGACTTGTAAAGGTCATGTTCTCTTAAGTAATTCCAGAGTGGATCGTCATACACCACTGGCAGTTCATCTCCTCCTCAACCCCTTTTACTAAACATAGATGTCTGGGAGATGCTGGTCATGAAGACTGAAGCAAAGACGACACTGAATAACTCAGACTTTTCTGTGTTTGTTGTCACTGGATAACCTGCCCCATTCAGCAATAGGCCCAATTTTCCTTGTACAGCCTTTTACTACTAAAGTAGCCGTGCATGTTGGTCCTTATCCATTGACAGCAATCATCAGGGTCTCAGCAGTGCAAAAACGTCCCTTCTTCCTTCAAATATGCAATGGTTTGACAAACACTAAAAAAAAAAATCTTCCTTGTAGTGAGTAGCTCTGGGAAGGCATTGCCCAATGTTAAACTTCTGCTCTTGAGACAGTGTATTGTATGGACACTAATAGGCAGGAGCTGGCATGATCCGGATTCAGCTCTGTATCTAAATCGAAATACTTTGATGGCAATGCTGGATCTCAGAATCATTGAAATATGGCTTAGAGAGATCCGAAAACAGCTAGAACACTGCTTGACCAGAGTCCAATTATCTCCAAACCATTAAGTTTTTGTTTAATTTCTTTTTAAAAATTTTACTGAGGAGGGTGCCTCCCAATCTATTCCAATGGTTAGCCCATCCTTACTATACAGAAGGTTTTCTCATGTATACTCAAATACCATTTTAGCCAGTAAGCCACAGCATGCACAAAAGAGAAGAAAAATAATAGGGCCTTCCATTTTGTCTATATAACTCCATTGTTCCATCCCAGGTAAAACTTAACTTTGGTTAAGACAAACTAGATTGCAAGATGACCACAGCTGCAGAATAATGAACAATTTCTGCTTTGATAAAACCAGCCACTTCCCAAATATTATGAAGGGAAGTTAGTTACAAATGCAGAACAACTGCTGAGCTCATTTTAGCTCTGATCAAAACTCAATCTGGATGCCAGTACAGTGATGAATGGCATGATTTCTCCATTGCTTCTGTGCTATATATGATTTTCTGTTGGCACACTATGTACTAATTAAAATGGCTGTAATATACCCATAAACTAAATTATGTTAAAAATTAATTAAGAGACCAATGTGATACATTTTACCATATATTTGTGTACAAGTACATATAAATATTGCAGCCTGGCTTCTCAAATGATGGAAAACACCAGTCTTCCACTGAAGTCTGAAAGCCTACATCAGTAAAATGTCTGGCCCCATTTTACCTAAATGCGCAATATTTACATATTTGTATGTATTTATTTTTTAATCATCACAATTTCAAGAGATTTATTGACAGCAGAAAGACAGCTAACTATGTCAATACATTCAGACTTCAGTTCTTAAAAGTCAAATACCTACATCTACAATATGGATCTAAACAATGTTTCAAAATTGCAGATTTCAGGAGGAATAGCATGTACTTGGCAACTGAAAATCAGGACTATGACTATTATATACCAGCATTATATTATTAAAAAACGTATATTTCAGGGCCCTCCTGGAATAAGATCTGTGTAATTTATTTTGTAATTTATTTCTGCCAACTTCTTTTCTGATTTGATATCCTTTCCTATGGATTGAGATGTGCTTAAGTTGAAATGATTTAAAAAGAGACCCAAATTCATTTCACTACTCCTCTTCTGGCAGTTTTCTGCTAGTTTTCCAGACAAAAGAGAAAGATTAAACATAGGACAAAAATAGTCGTATACAGATTACCTTGACTTTTCTCTACACATAGTTTTTATTAAAAAAAATAAAATTAGATGACTGTTAGGTGACCTAGAGGACAGTAAATTAAACAGTGAATAAACAAAGTCTTTCACAATAAAGAAAATGATGGAACACAGATTTTCTCAGCTTAACAAGGTATGGGATCTGGCTTCAGTACTTCACCACAATAGTCTAAATTAAGAACAGCAGAGAACAAGTTAGAATCATACATGGTTAGGAAAAAAGGTTTTGTTTATAAACCATAAAAAGAGGTATGCTATCAGTTGGAAAGTTACAGTATTCTGAGATCAGTTTAAACAAAGTTTCCCTCACAAAGCTTTTCCTTTCTCCGTATGTTAGCAACCCATCTGTCTTTTTAAATCAGTTTATTGTCACTAACCTACAGGAATTTCCCCTCCACACACAGAGTAAGTAGTACAAAATATTAGGGGGCTTTACAACTAAAATAATATGATAACAAGTGTTGCTGTAGTTATATAGTAGACCAGAAGATGTGCAATCCAAATCTTGATTGCATTTTGAGTTAATCTTCAGTTTCTTTGAAAACAGATCAAAACAAATATACTTAGCAGGTAAAAAAAAAAAAAAAAACCAATAGAGCAAAAACCAACCAACCAAAAATGGAACATTTTTAGTAATCAGGGCTTGCTCCAACTCCCATTGAAGGCTATCAGAGTATGGCCATGCATTTCAGCTTTTTGTCTGAGCACTTGTACATAATTACAATTACTAAGTAGTGATTTTTAATTAATTATAATACTCTACTTCCTACAGGCATCCTGCATTCTGAATTTGGCTAGTAAAATCGGTTCTCCCCTGCACTATTCAATTCCTAACTTCTCTGAGCCAAAAGCATTGGCTCTTTCTTACTATTTCTAAATTATAACAAATAAAATATTAATCCTGGAGTTTATTAGGACCTAACTGGCCTCAAGTCACTATTGACAAGAATAAAAAAAGAGAGAAGAGCAGAAAAAACTGCAGCAAGCAAGTAGATTTAATAGTCTCCAGGCAGTAAGTGGATTTCAGCACATTTATTTTCATTTGACTTAAACATTTAAACTATCTGAATTCTAAAAGCAGTTCTAAGGAGAATGGTCAACTTAAGACAGCCCATTTCCATTGTGCATTTTATTATTTTCCAAAATAATAAGAGTGTTTCCAAAACAGGAAGAACACTGAGAATTATAACCCACAATTAAACAGCACTGTAGAGAAACATCTTCCATTTTTATGTCATTTGTCAGCAACCTGCTTTGTTATTATATAGAGGTAAATTCTCTGAGGACCTTAGGACCTTTGAGAATGCATGAAACCCCTCCATTTTTTTTAACTCACAATTTTATAAAACTGCTTACAGACTTTCCTACCCTTTAAATATCCCCTATCAGTGGCACAATTTCAGACTTCCAACAATTGCTAACAAAAGCTTTGCACTTAGCAGTTAAAGTAATTTACACATTAACCAGCAACCATCAATAAATACCTGTGAAAATCACTGAGGCTGCTCAGATTAAGGAAGGTTATTTTGGATTTAATCTGAACACTCGAAAGACAGATACAGAATACACTGAATTAAATTTATACTTAAAAAGGAACTCCACATACTCTAAAGATACTGCACTAAACAAAACTAAAAGCAGCATTCGCTCTAAGCATATATTCAAATGTTTATAAGAGAAGCAATAGTGAAAACCTGATAAAATAGAAAAGTAAAGGTAGGACCTACATAAGAATCAACCACAGTTAGAAAAGAAAACAGCTGGTTTTGGTATACTAAAAAAGAACCTGGGAATTTGGTCCAAAGCATTCATTGCAAAAGACAATTACATTTAGGGGGAAAAAAAATACAACAAAACTGCCTCCCCAATCACTTATTGAGTTGTTTAAATCCCAAAATCAATTAAAATAATAGAATAATTTATGATAGCAAGTACATTACAAAATCCAAAGACACAGCAATTCTACTTACATGTTTGCCAAATACTTCTAAACTTAAAGCTCTCACACAAGTAAATGATGTTTAGGGCATGCTGACAGTTACGTTGATCCCAGCGACTTAATCCTAGAATTGGGAGCAAAATGGAAATAAGTGGTCACACACAAACCAAGTATGATGCTAGAAGTACCATGATGCAAAAGGGTGAACACTGGAACAAACTTCCTAGAGAGGTGGTCAATGCCCCAAGCCTGTCAGCATTTAAGAGGCATTTGGACAATGCCCTTAATAACATGCTTTAACTTCTGGTCAGCCCTGAAGTGGTCAGGCAGTTGGACTAGATGATCATTGTAGGTCCCTTCCAACTGAAAATATTCTATTCTATTCTAGAAGTAGCACCTCTACAGAGCTAAGTTCTGGTAACTGAATTAACTCCTTTGTACTGTGTCAATCTGATGCAGCATCTCTTCACATAGCTAGCACTTATTTTTTACTTAAGGACCTAGATGTACTTTTGGAAAGGACAGTCAGAACACCTGATGGCACTCAATAGGACCAGTATCTGTTGACTGGCTGAGGGTCCTGAATCACAGCTTCCATTGACTGGCAGCATTGGTGTACCTGGCAGACACCACCTTAACACCAAGTATAAGCCTTGATCTTCACTGATCTCAGTACCTCTGAGATCCTATAGCCTCAGCCATGCAGAGGCAGATGCTTTTGGCTGCCAGAGCCTCCTGAGTCTAATGGAAGCTGGAGCCCAGCTAGCACTGAGCTGAGAACCATACTTGACTTTTGCAGCTTCAAGTTCACCATTGAGCTGATGCAGTTTAAGGTGAAGATCTTTATTAGAGGTCTTTCTGTTTTCACTATGTTATCAAATTCACATGCATCCTTTGTTGATTTCTGAGCTAAACATCTTTACCATCTGCAATATAAGCATTCTTAATGTGACTGTGAAAACAAATGTATGAATGTGCCTAACAACTACAGCTCAAGGAGCACTATAAACAGATCCAAAATTATTTAATGGAGACAATTGCCTCCAGTGTACCTGTACTGCTCTGTTACAGTGACCCATTTAAGTACCATTTGACTTCACTGCAAATAAGAACTAGACTGTTATCTAGCAAAGTGGCTACACAGATGTACAAAATCTAACATCGCAGGGTACAAAAGAAAAAGAACATTCAGTGCCTAAACTAGCTGAAGTTAATATCCAACCTACAGCCTTAAATTGAAAAAGTACACAAAAATACTAGAAGACTAAGAAAATAAATACCAATTCCCTTCTTTTATCTCTTCAAGGTCTTCTATTGTACTACCTGAAAATACAACCTGCCTTCCTGCCTGCAATTATATATCAAATGCTACTTGAATGCAGTAAGCATTGCATTCCCATAATGATTGATGACAGATGTCCAATCAGGTTCTTGTTACTGGGGTCTGGAGCAGGGTGGGATCAGCAAAGCAGCTGCCAAAGGCCATAGGCAAAACTGAAGGAAAGAACAATGCAAATTCACAATTAGGGAGTCTCTGGGGTGTGGGAGGAGAATGATTTGGGCCTCTGCAGATTATTGCAAACCTGTTTTTGTTTAGGAGAGAAAAAAGCTTTATGCACTTTCAAGTTCCTGACGGATTTTTTGTCCCATAACTATTCTTTAGAACCCCTAGGCCACTGTATCAGCTGCCATATGTCTCTCGCATTAGATAGCCTGGACCTTTTCCATCAGCTGCAAGAAACTTTCAACACATCTGGTATAGGCTTTTCTCATCAGCTGCTATGAGCCTCTGTGCATAATGACTATCAATTCCTTCCGTTGGCTGCTATGCTCTTTGTCGACCCTAGTGAATCTCTCTTAGCAACTACAGCAGCCTTTCACAATATGTAATTAAATTAACATTTCTAGCCAGCATAAACCCTGTGACAAAGGAGAAGTCTCAGTTAGCCCTTCCCCACTTTTTCCTCACTCCCTGCTTTTGTCCCTCCCTTCTGTGATGCCATAAGAGAAACTGATCTGACTGAAAACTAGCCTGGAAAAAAAAAAAAGGAAATCATCAGCTAAATCAGTTCCTAAACTGGTTGATTTTATGCAGTCGTGCTGAAGAGAAAGCAGCATATGTCTGGAACAAGCAGCTAAGGATAGGGTCAGGGTTCCTTTTCTTTCGGCAACCATGGCAGTTCATTCCAGCTCAAAATTTTAGCTGAACTATAGCCTCAGGCTGTGATTCCACAACAGTTTACATCAACCTGAAATGTCACTCTTGGAGTCCCTCTCCCTTGCTCTGTTTCAGCAAATAAACTAGCAGGAAACTGTCCTTATAAGAAAAAACAAGACAAGTAAAAAACATTTGCTGATTTTCTTTGCCTGAGCTAGTTCATGACAAGATCAGATGTGCATCAATGTCAACCCAAAGATGAAGGGAAAGGATTGTATCGCAATCCCAGGGCCAAGGCAGGCAGGACCACAAAAGCGCTGACACAGCTTGGCTTCAGCTGCAATAGAACTGCTGCTTGTATTTTTTTGCTAGAAATTTTATACTGTCACTTCACTGAAGATCTGGTCTGCTTTAGATTCTGTCACCTGCAAAACTGCTAAAGAGACCTCAGGGGCATCACCACAAGGCCCTTGGTCAGGTCTACGATACCTGTTGGACGGTGATGAAATTTGGGTGTACCAATGCAAACTGAAAATAATTTTGAGAAAAATATAATCAAGGTCCATTTTACAAATGAAAAAGCATTTTCATACAAACACTGTGCACATAACGATGTTAAATGGGTATTTAGAGAACAATTAATAAATGGAATGTAATTTTCTCTATCAACAGGCAAAAAATACATAGGGTGGTCTTTGATGCTGTGACTAAAATAATGTTATCAGAAGAGATATAATTAAGATTGAGGGAAAAAATGGCAGTGACTAAAAATCAGAACTATTCCATTTATTATAGGAGAATAATAGCTGAAAGATAAGTAAACTTTAAATATTCAAAGCATACTTTTAAAAATAAACATATTCTTAAGAACAAACCATTTAAGATTTTACACATCTGTCAAGTCATACTGCTTTTTTTGCACCTGAGCTATAAAAGAAACCTGATTCTGTTAACAATTAATTGTGAGATTTTAACTACCACTTACCTTTGGCTAACATACAGTAAAAAGAAAATGTCTACCTTGGGTAGTTTTCTAATGACGGTGAGGGAATAATTATTCTGCTTCTACTGTCATGGTTCAAATCCCAGAGCTCAGGTAAAGATTAAAATGAATTTAGGCTACCTTGTAGTTAAAGTTAAAATAATATACCTAGTAATTAAGATAACAAACCACTGCAGAATTACATATAGAATGTGATTCCTTTTGTTTAAGCTTTTAGCACCATGTGGAAAAAAGCTGGCATTTAAGATCTCTGTAAAACAATCCCAACGTGCATCTGTTTTGATATAGCAGATTTATTTACATAAAACATAGATCCTTATTCACTAGAAAAAATTTTGGATACAATCAACATCTGAAGGTTTTCATGCGATTACATAATAAAAAAGACAAGGGCAGACGATTAGAAGGCTTCAAATGTTTACATATCCCTATCTACATAAGGTGTTACACATTAATTGACCTTACCTGATAAAGAGCAGTTCAGAACACTAAGCAGGAAAGACTACTATCAAGTAGGAAGGAAGGAAAAAAAAAAAGCCACACTCTATGAAAAACAAGTGCTAATTTTATAATATTGATCTCAAACTTGTCTGAGAGAACATAAAGGGAAGGTACACCAAAATCTTGAGAAAAAGAATTTAACTTTACTTATCTCAAAAGCTAAACTCCAGAGAAATGGAGACATAATGGTAGAAAATTATCACAAAGGTCTCCGGTTCCTGCTGGAGTGCAAAAGATTGACCTTACCTTACAAGTCATTCATTCCTACGTTAAAATCAAAATAAAACAAAAAAAAATGACATTAAGATAATTACCAGAAAGTGACTGAATACAGAAGAAATAATAGAGAAATGTGAAAAACACTAACTTCAGTCAGAGCAGTAATTATGATTCCCTTAGGTAAATGTAGGTTCGAATGCACATGCACATTAGCCAAAAGGTGTGGTACGAGTGACTGACTCAGACTGACTCAATGGAGCATAAAGGTCTAATATTGTAAATGACAGTAAGAAATCATGTAAAAAGTTTGTGGTTTTATCCCAAATGCTTAATGGTCAAATCATATCTGCTAAACAACTAACCTGAAGAAACATTTGGTCAACTTTATTTTAACATTAAGAGCTTTCCTCAGCAAAAGTGAAAATGACCCACTGTTCAAAGCAAAATGTAGGAACTTGTGGAAGAAAGAGATCTAAAGCAATAAGATGTTCAAAGCTAACAGAAGACCTATAAGAATAAAGGTCCAAGACTGAAGGTCCATGAAGGGATAACAATATTAAGTAAATATGCAGTTAGAGCCTTGTTTTAACAAAATATTCAAAAAAGTTTAGCTTAAAAAAAACCCACCCCAAACCATGCAGGTTGTGATCTGCCTGCCAGTATTCTGTTTTAGTAAGTAGAAAAACTTCCACAGTAGGATTAATATCCTGTTGAGCGTACTACAGGAGGATATTCATATCAGAAATAATTGCCTGCTACTGTTTGATTGACTACTAAGTTTGCAGATTAGTCTGCTTTACCTGCCTCTCTATATTATGACTCTTTTCTGCATTCAAATTCATTTGCAACTGTAACCTAACACTAAAACAACTTTCACATGCTGATGATGTCCGTGTTACCAAGTTAAAAAAACCTGCATATAATTTCACAATCAAGCATAGACTTTGGTCCTGTATTTTATTTTGGAACTACATCCATTGTGTTACTTCGCTTTAAGGAAATTCACCAGTTGGAAAAATCAAAACTTCCAGGTCTTTGCAAGATTTCAGGTTAGGAAATGGCAATATTATATTGTTTCTTTAAGTCATCAGTTTTAGGAGAGGAAAAGTTCCACATCATTATATTACAGGCTTTTTTACCACTTCTACAAACTATTTTAATTTACAAGCCTGAAGATTTTTTATTGTTTTGTTGATACAATGTCTCTGAATTCAATAAATGAACAGGTCAATTGTTATTCAAAAAGACATTTTTTAAAAACACAAACAAATTATCTCACTTAAAATAATCACTGTTGTGAAACACAAGCATTAAAGTACATATATAGTATTAAACACACGAGTAACAATTAAGGATAACATAATAGCAATTTTACCATTTACTAAATAGTTGCAATCAATCTGTGAACTGCTTTATTAACAGATCATTGATAAAAACAAGTAATTAATCTCATAAACGATTTGTTTTTCTTAATTTCAAAAAAGTCAGCTTTCTACTCCCTCTGAAAACTTTGGCCCGATCACCTACTTCACAATAAAATACACTAATACCCGGGCCAGAAGAGAGAGAATCAGTTCTTTTTGTCCCTTCCTTTCCTCCCACCCTCCTTATAAGCTTTTATATTCATACTGGTTATGAACATCTATTAATGCTTTCCATCAAACAGTACCAAGCACCTGCCACTTGAATATCCAGGTTCCTTTATGCATAAAATGTACATGAGAAATCTTGTAAATAATTATTTAAATGTATCCAAAATGTTTATATCTTCTCAGTGTTTCTTGGACATTATGACGATGTATTATATTCACCCAGCTCAGCTCATAAGTTGACAGACAAGTCCCATCAGACTATGTGTTTGCTAAGAAAATCTGCTTTCATCTGTCAAATCTGAATACTACACAATGGCAACGCTGTTTTGTTCCATTGTTTAATAACTTAAATATTTCAATTGACGGTTTGTAATCTCACAAATTCTATTTTGTCAGATAAAAATAAATTCAAATAAAATTAGTCTTCAGATATTAGTTTCTCTCTAAAATACTGCTTATTGCTTTTTTATACAGAAACTTGTAGACAAACATATTACTCATCTCTTTCATGAAAGTTAGTACAGAAAAATGTGGTGGCCCTCATACAGAAGTTTATATTTTATAATACCCTATTTTATTTCAAAATCCAGAATCAAGTTCTAGCAGAATATTAGTTATTTTCATAAACAGAAGTTATATCAAAACATCTAATCATGAACATACCATTTTACTGATTATAAATGTATCCAATAAATAGTCTTGCATGTATTATTCAAAAGATGCAATATGTTTACCTTCACTGCGCAAAGGTCAAATAGAGAAAGTAAAGCATCTTTTTTTTTTCTCACTTTATTTTAATAAGCTCATTAGTATTTAGCTAGAGTGCTGAGAAAAATATGTAGATTTCCCCTGGAGCTGTTTGACATGTTACTATCTTGCTTTAACCAATTTTTCTTAACTTCCATTCCTTCCTTAAGTTAGGAGGAGAAAAACCTGTGACTTGCATGTTATGGAATTTTCTAGCAAACTCAAGCAAACTGCATTTGCTCTAGCTTTCATTCCGTTTTTGCAGTATCTGACGTGCATCTGGATTACCAAGCAAAAAAAATCTAAATATACTCTTGATGAGATGACAGTTGGACTTAAGTTCTGCCAAGCAATCATTAAACTGACCCAAATGACAGGTTTTCACAAACACACCAGCCTCTGCTTTTAAAAGATGTGACTGAGACAAAAATGGACAGAAGATTTTAGCTAAGACCAATTAATGAGAGCAGTGAGAGAATATTCAAGAAGTCCCTTAACAATACCTCCAGAGATCTCCAAATTCAGCAAAATCTTTGCTACCCTAGTAAAGCTGCATCAATTATTCATTCTTAGTTTGGTCAAGAGAAGATGTTTTGAAATCAGCAAATACATTTGTTCTTGTTTTTCTTTACAGAGTCACAAAACAAAATTGCTCCAACTACTATCTTCCATTTGGAGCAAACATAATATTTCAAAGACACTGGGAAGAGATGATAAACTCTGTAAGAGTTATTCATTGGGTACAGTACTTATCCCAGATGTTGGAGATTTGATTCTAATTCTCTCCTCTGCAAGGGAGGTGGGGATGGGGTCCACATCACCTCACATCCCCGAGATTGTCCCAGGCCTCTATAGGGATATAGGGAATTCTGGGGGATGCAATGTTTTCAGTTAATTTATACTGACTCTGTCCTGCTTTCATGCAAAGGCAAATGAAGGAGTCCCACTCGCTAAGGGAGTACATAAGCACCAAATCTCTTATTTGCTGTTTTAATTATGTATATGTCTGTATAAACTGCCTCAAGCAGTGGAACACGGGGAGATGGAGTTGTTGACAAATTTTCTGGGCAAAGATGAGGAAGATCTGAGACCTCATTCACAGCATATGCTTAAGTGTTCTCTTCTTTCTTAAAGAGCTTGCTGACATCCTTCATTTTTTTGTTGCAGTTGTACTAATTCTTGTACACAAAGTTATCTCTAATTGGTAAATTCCAGTGTCTTTCTGGGAGGTGAGCTGAAAATCCCCAATATAGAACAAAGTCTCCAAGTTCCACATTTTAGTTGAATGATGTGGCACTATCTATTTAGCCTCAGTTGCTAAAAGGGAAAGGGTAAACATTCCCCCCAAAATTACACAACAAATTCAAACTAAGTTGACTGAGTAGTTTTGATGTTACCAGAAACAACTTTTTAGCAATTTTCAGCAGATCTATCATTCATTACAATATTCTTGCCCAGTTCTAATATTCAGCAGGACAATATTCTCAAGCCTGCACTTACTTCTTAGTATTTTGATCATCAATAATTACATGAAGAAGTGACAGTTTTACATGATATATTACATATCCAACTACAAGCTTTTATGCGGTTTATACATAAATCCTTCCAAATCTAGCTGTTGACATTAAAGTCTTGTTTAATCACTCTTTAGCTTTGTTCTAGCTGTTGTACAATATCATGGACATTATTTTAAAATAGTGTTTAATGAGTTATCTTCTGAGTTCTATTTCAAACTTTTTAGTGTAGCTAATATACTGTGTCAAGTGGTTAGCAGCAGCTGTACATAACATGCTCTGCTTCTATATCTACTTTACGCCCTGGATTGGAAAGCTAAATAAAAACATGTCCTTTTCTTCAGAAGAGAGTTTTATTTAGAAACTATTCCATACTCATAGATGTGTACTGAGCAAAATACAGACTTGATTTCCTTTTCTTCATATGTCAGTCAGCGACCTCCTGATCTAGTCCCTGCCCCTTGCTGTTTATGGCTCTTGCTTGGCAGTAGCAGGCTGAAGCTGACTTGAGTCTTACGAATTTCCACTTTCCAGTGTGGTACATCCTTAGGGTTTCATGTTGGAAGCAGTGTTTTATGAGAGCAGAGTTCTTTGGCCTGTGGGGTCCTAATTATGACTGAGACCCTGAGTGGGATATACCCCAATATTAACAGCAATTGCTTGTCCACCATTAAAAAATCCCTTCCTCCTGGCAGCTTCAACAGAGAAGCAAAGAACCAGTTGAGTATAAAGGTTAAAGCAGTCCCTGGTATGCACAGTTGATCTTTTCTGGAGAAGATTAAGACAATGAGAAGACTGTTAAACTTGTCACAGTCTGAAATCATAGAAGGATGAAAATTAGAACTGGTTTCCAAAGCATCAGCTTTTGACCAACAATAAATTCACTTGAAAAATAAGATATTATAGTGTAGTTAATATTTTAAGTGCTTTATATTTACTTATAGGCAATTTGATATAAGTTACTCTAAGAGTTCAATGATATTAGGTTATATAGAGAAAAAAGTCTAAGTATACACAGAAGTACTAAGGTCATTTTACACAAAATGGTTTACCTACCAAAAGAAAGATACTAGTTACTAAGACCTTGTATAGAACAATCTATGAAAGTATGGGGGAGCGGGGAAAAATCACCAAATTAAGTATTTTATACCTAAAACCAATTTCTGATTGGAATTACCATTGACAATTGTCCTCCATATTCCAGGGTAATTTTGGGGGAAATTATGAGGGATTAATTGAGAGATACAAAAAACGTAATATTTTCTTTTAACCAGTTTTCATCTCAGATATTCTTATTTCCATATGACCTTTAAAGTAATAAAGGAATCATTGTCAGAAACAGACACCAATACTGGATGTATTAGAAAACCTTGTTCAAAAGGATTCAAGTTCAGTAAGTTAAGTGAAATCAATACAAATTCAACCAGAAATAAGCCCTACATGGACAATGATGAAATTAAGTAAAATTAGTCCCTTGTCTTGGGGAGCTACTGTTAATTGGGATCAAAATTTGACTTACTGTCCTGCAAGCAACTTTTTAATAAACTCTGTATTAAAATGCATTAATAAATCAGTAACAGAGTTTAAAAAACAGCAGTATCAATGGAATAAATAGGGTCGTTCGTTAGTTAATGAATGGACAAGCTCATCTCATTTAAAGTTTGACTTTATCACCTACAAGTGATACTTGATACATATACCGTAAATACGCAAACATATTGTTGACTATTTTTCCTTCTATACTATATGTAGAGCATCATACTATAGTAACTATGTGTTAATGATGGTATTATCACTTGATAATCTCGCACTTTTAATGAGACTTCGTGCTCATTAATGTTGCCTGTAGAAATTTTTCAGTGAAAAGAGTATCTCACAGCAATTCAGTACAACAGAGCACATTTTTCCAAGGATTTCCCAATTAAACATGACACCAGTTTTTTATTAATATGTTCAATAGAGAGCTCAGTAAAAAAACCCAAACTGCTATACTGCTTTTAATTTAAAATAAACATTTTATGGCCAATATAAAATAAATTTCATACTGATAGAAAAACTTGGTTCAGAGACTTAACAAAGACTTTCCTGCATGAGCACTATTATGTTTGAATGGTAATCTTACACAGCTAGTGTTTTCTTAATGTCCTGGGGAGTCTGATCGTTGTAAATTACCTGTGACATCTCATTAATCCTCTTTTTCCTCACAAACGCATAATTAATGGTAACATTGACAATAATACACAAATTAGCTAAGTGACGCTTTATGGTGTTGGTTTTGATTAACGTCAGGAACCCAAAAATGACATTAATGTAATGCAGATCCCAAAAGGCAACCCGCACTTTGACCTCAGACATACATTTTGTTTGCACCATCACAAAGATTAATCCTTCCCTGGATGAAGACAAGACAAAACTCTGGCCACTGGCATTGCGTGCTGGGCTGTCGCTGAAAAACAAACTGCCTCAATTGCATTTGTTTAAGAAGGAAATCTTAATGCATAGAAAACAACGGCTTAGTGTCATTTCCTATTGTCTTGTTAGGACAAAGATAAATGAGCTACTGTCATGATTTAGATCAACTGCTTCTCTGCTAACTTCTATTATTTGCTTATTTATGGACTAGTGTTTAATTAAAAGCATACCTAGATACAAAACTGCACAATAAAGTTATTAAAAATGCTTTCTCACTTAATATGTGCTTATTTAGGGGATCAACTTGTGTTTAAACTATCCATATGTTGTGGTAGACACAATACTGATGTTATAAATACAAATAGGTAGTGCAAGAATACTAAAATGAAGTAATACCCTTATCCTAGCTTGAACTAACAGGATAAAAGGTACAATTTATCCCAATAAATAAAAAACAACCAACTGTTTTCAGAATATATATTTATTTTTTCAGAATACATATTTATATATACATATATATGTATAACTGAAGGTATCCGGCTCAAAACAGTTAAAAGCTCCATTCCCCAATTTAAAAGCACTCTTTGCAGCTACATCACCACCTTAGAAACTAAGGTTAATTATGATTAGATACTCACATACTCTTTTTAATAATTTCAGAAATTTAACTCATGTTACAGAATGCACTAAACCACAAAGAAAGCCATAATTATTTTGTAAGGTATAGCAGCCTAGTTTTCTTCTAATAAAGGAAATTCTCTCATCACTTCTCTCTCATTAAACTTTTTGCTGAAAAAGCTTATCTGTAAAAAGCAATGAGTGATTTAGTTAGAGCTAACATTTTTACATTCATTACATTTTGTTAGTCAAAAAAAAAAGCAGACTTTCCTAAAAAGTGTGGAACAGTATTTAGATTTCCCTTTGCAATAAAATACAAGACTGTCTTCAGTTAATGAGATAATTTTCTTTAATATCTCTACTTTTGTACTGGTTCATTAATATAGACAGTTGAATAGGTGTGGGTTTATCATGAACACGACGGAAAGGAGGAAGGAAAAATTATACAATACTATAAATCACGGAAAGATTTTAACACCACAAATACAAACCAAAATTAGTAGTTCAAAACTGAATAATAAAAGATATACCAGGTAGATAAAACCTTTTCAACACCTTTAATGTTTTGATTATAATAATACACATACAATATAAATAACATATAGATCGTCAACCTTTTAGCTTTCAAATGTCTTATCAGCTGATCTTAACTCTGCTGAATTTAAAACTGCAATGGATACTTGAAATAACTTGTGTAGCTTGTCAACATTATTTTTAAGTTCAATTTCTCATTAGTGTAAATTTTAAAGCATTTTATGCAAAACATCCTAAACTACCTCTAACTCACAAGTACATCTTAAAGCGCTGTGGAATTTAAGGGGCAAAAGGGAATCCCATAGAGGCCATATATTTACTCTAACTAACCAAGACATAAATCCAGATTACTGCAATAAATTATTTTTATTATTTGAACAGAGTAAGTACAGTATCACATTTGAAAGACATTTGAGTTTAATTCATATCTTAAAATTGACAAAGATAAACAATCACAGCTACACCAAGTGAAATACACTAATGTATACAGGATATACAAGCTAGACCCAGGAGCAGAGACAAATCTGTTCTTTATATCATCATTGTGGCACAAGGTCATTCAAAATGTAATTGTACTTCTTTGTAAAACCTAAAAAATTGTCTGGTTGGAGCTGCAAATTTTAAACGGCTTTGTCTGTGTAGTAATCCTTTATCAGCTTGTATGAACCTAGTAATTCTTTGTTTCATACACAATTTGCTGGCAGACTACAGTAACCATTTGCTACTTTTACTTTGCTGAATTAATATTCAGCCAGATACAACAAAAACCTCCTAAATATATGTCTGGAAAGAAACCAGCCCACTTTTAACCCTTCCAAGTTATCTCAATTTCCTCTTCACCATAGATATGATTAATATTACCCTATTAGCCTGACCGTGTCATTTTATTCTTTCAATTCCATGCCAGACTTGTAGAAAGCAATCTGTCAAAAGATACATTTATAGAAATGATTTGTTTCAATGTTTAAGTGCTGCACATTGACTTTTAATACTTAAAAATGGTTACAGCAAACTGATTTTTAAAAGCCTATAGAATTGTGTGCACGTGTGTGCATATGAAAAGAAGTTACTCTGTAAGGGAACATAATTTTCTCACGATTCACCTAATACCTAACACTAGTACTCCGGCAGTTTCAAGAAATCTTATTCTAAAATATAATCTTATCAGAGCTGCCTATTTAAAATTCCTGTTTGTTGTCATATCTGGAAATTTAAGATCCACTTGAATTCTACAGCTGAGTGATATCTACGGTTAAGGCATTTCCTTATTCCACAGTTTTACACTAACCTGATTAATACGACAGGTCCAGAAGGCAAAAAATAGCAATGTCGGTTTAGGTTTCCTTTATAGTTTAACATCACCAAAATATTTCCATAAATATGAAATAACACATAAATTGGTTAAATATGGATTCAGTTTTATCTCCTCAATATTCTGCAGTTCATATAAATATTTGCTAAACATAAATACAATAGCTATATGCTATTAAACACACAGAGACACTCAGAGAGAGGCACTTGTCCCCAGCTGGATTTAACATATATAACTCTGTATTTCATCATAGAGCACAATATTGTATTTTCAGAAAAGATACTCAGCATCACATGTCAGCATCTTATATAACCTTTTATATATAGCTCATTCCCAGAAGAATGGCTTTCAGAAAAGCACAACATTCTACATTTCAAGAACTTAATACTTATTTTACCTCAATAAACAATTATTTCTTACAGTGATGGAAGAAAATAATTACCATTTTAGAGATGTCAGCATTTACCTGTTGCTCTGTGAAATACTGCACAGTGACAAAATGCTTAGTTACTTAACCTAGTTTTGAGTTGAGCAATTATTTATATAAACATTTTTTACACATTCATCTGCAGGTGTTTTAATTTGTTATTTACTTAGTAATAAAAAAAAATTACATCAAATCCAAACCACATGATGCGTACATGCATGTTTTAGGTTTTTTCCCCATTTTTGGGGGGCGAGGTAACAACCCTATTGAGACTGTACTTTATGAAGGACCTTAATGAGATTCCTGACTATATTTTTTTACCAAGAATGTCAAATAAGCTTCAAAAGCTCTAATGCAAGTGACACACACTAAAAATAACCCTATAAATCTGTTCATTCTGTTTAGATAGTCTCCTGAGTTGTAAAAAGTGAGACTGCTTAGCTTTATTAGATGTTTTGGAGAAAACTAATTTTGGGGAAGTAGGCCATTGATAGTGTTATACTGTTCTAGTGATTTACAGTGAAGCCATCTATTTTCTAACCTTCCATAGTATCTTAGTAATAATTAGGCAAACTTATATCAAGCTTTTTTCAGGAAATTCTTTAGAAAGCCATAAACATATAAGCTCTTAAATAAAAAGGATATAGATAATTTTATCTTTTAAACTAAGGCTATGAACAAGGTATGTTTTGCTAAAACAAAGCTACACAACGTTTCAAAGAAAAATTTCCACTCCATTTTAGCCTGTCAAAGCAGTTCCAGTGTTTCCCATAACACAGCAGCTATATCTTAATACAAATCTGCTTACTGAAGGATTATTTTTAAAAATGTAAAGAACACAAAAATTTGTGAGAAAGCAAGCTGTTAAAGTTCTATATTTCAATTTAAGATATTACTGTTTGAAAAAAAAAATAAAATCAAATAAACAATTTTGAAAGCTGCACCACATCATGTGAAAAAGTACAAATAAAGGGGAACAGATTTTAAGCCTTCTTGTATAATCTGAGAGCTTTAAAGTCTCTTCTTTCCACATCTGAAAAATGATATTAAGCAGAATGTTAACATTGGTTGCATTTTTGTGTGTTTGTGCCCAAAGCGACAGCACTCTAGGGCTTTGTTTTGGAATATCTTAATCAAACCTAAGGATGGATAAGCAGATCTGCACAGAATTGCAATATGACTACTGAAGACAGACAAGGCTCAAAAACTAGCACCAGTCCTTCTAGTCTTTTTAAGAATATAAATTGTAAAAATTGTCATACCATGTTCTTTCTTATTTTCAAACCAAGGCATACAGCATATAATGAACCGTTTTAAGAAAATATGATGGCTGAAGGGTTTCTACCTTCGCTCTGGTTCAACATAAAAGTCTAAAACAGCAGTTTTAGTGTGATAGTTATTATAACCATAATACTCTAGTAGACAGTGCCAAGAAGTCATTAATGCAATATATATCTCTTTGATTCATAAAATGCTGAGTTAATGGGCCAAATTTCACTATACCTTGTACTTGCAGTGCTGTCATTTTTTATAGCTATCAACTGAAAATAGTATGGTAGATACTAAACAGGCATTTCTTGTACTGACCTCTATTTTGTTAATCTTACAGAAAGTTTAAGAAAAAAAACAGCTGAAAGGAGTTCTCATTCTTTTAATTTTGAATGGGGGGGTGTGTGTATATGTGTGTGCACCTACAGTTTTTGGAAAAAAAAAAGTAGTTTTTTGCACCTTCATTCAAAATTTCATTGGTTACGCTAAATGAATTCTCAATTGTCTTATTCAGATTTTCCAAACCTGAGGAAGAACTTAGCTCCTATGTTAAATGTGACTTGTCAGTATAAAATTACGTGTAACAATCTGTACTATACTGTCTTTTTTTTATATATACATATATAGACTCAGATAAATAAATATTCTAGTATTTAGCGTAAAATGAAATCTATGATCAGCATGGGAGAACTAATCACTGAAGCCCATGACAGCAGGGACTGTAGTAGTCTGCTTCTGGTTGCATACAAAATGAAAAAAAACCCCAGCATATCCAAATCAAAAACTAGATGAAATTGAGAAAATGTGTGTGACTCTTATTGAATGTGAAAAAAAGAGATATACACATATGCACCCACAAGAAAGGAAAGGCAACTATGCACTTAAGAAAGTAAAAGCTATCAAATATGTGTATCTATATAGAACACATGGAAAACTTAAGAAGTCCATTTTCAATAGCTATCAGTTGAGATAGATAGCTACTAATATGGTACTTCTCTGTAATATATTAATATTTGATGTAAAAGTGACACTGTGGGGTATAGTAAATTTGCTAACAATCTAATGGAAATGCAGTGTGAGTTTAAAGGGAAGAAAATAAAAGGAATAGCTGGAATGCATCCTCTAAGACTACTGACAATAATTCTCTAACCTGTCACAAATTACATTTTAGCTACTGTAGGGTATGTATAGGCTCGTCACAACTAATAACATTTTTCTTTCATCAGGTTTGTGTTAACATTCTGCAAATGTGAAATGTTTACTGTAATGAAGTAATGCATTATATAGATAGCATATGGTTGCTGGCTTTGTTTATATCATTTTTAAATATCTGAAAGGACCGCTTGGGCTAAAGAGCAATGTTATTGCTTCCACAGTCAGTTGATGGGTTGTTTAATAGTATTTTAAATGTTTGTTAATGATAGTCTCAAGGAAACAGAAAAGCACAGAAGCAATGCAAAATGGCAATATCACAATAGTTACAAAGATTAAAATGCCACTAGGGGACAGTAGAAAGTCACAAAATGAGGTTCTGTTGAAGAAACCAGAACAAAAGGCCTTTCTTTGTCAAAAAAGAAATCACAAATACGCATTTCTAAATAAAAATCATTTCACATGTGAGGGTTTTAAAATTCGGCATTAAATAGCAAGGTGGAAACTGGGAGACACTTGCATGAGTCTATTTTTATGTCTTTTATATTTATATCCATGTATTTTCAAATATGCAGCACTTTCCCTTTAATAAGAATAAATTCAAGTGTGAAATAATTTATTTGCAGCACTTTTACAGTACTGTAAAGTTCTTAAATCCAAAAGGTACTCACCATTACACATTTACGCAAACATACAAATTGACCTTTGTAATACTGGTAGTTTACCTGGCAATAAAATGATTAGATAATGTATGATATTGTGATATTTATTAAGCAATACAAATAAATGTCTAGAATTTAAGGACTAATATACTTTAGAAAACAGTTAGGACAGATCTGCTTTGTTATGGCCTGCCATCAATGTATGGGCACGCTCCTTTTTGATGACATCAAGGATAGTATTCACTCAAGAGCAGGGCAATGCTCTTCAAAAGTTCATACTAGATTCCAGTATTCATATGCTGAATCCCTGCAAAATAAACCAAAGTACAGCACTCCTTTATCTGGAAAAGAGTATCAAAATCCTGTAGTTAGTAATTAAACATTCTTTTTCTTCATTCAGAAGATCAGCCATGGACTCTAAATAATACCTCACAGACTAGAAAGTTTGGTTCAGATATTTGTTACAGAACTTTCACAGCTTATATGAAAACACTCAAAGCTAATAAAATAAGAGGAATCTGCCAGGCTGATAGGTCCTTCAGCTCACATAAGTACAGGAAGTAAATGTATATTTCAGAAGTGCTTCAAAATTTTTCATTTCCAAAGCAATGCATTTCAGCCTAGAAATTATCTAGGTATTGGGAGCATCCAATCTTCAGCCATGTATTTCACAATACATAGGAGATTAACAGGTAGATATGTAGCACATTGTGTGTGTACAAAATTATTTTTTGTTTCCCTTGCACACAGAAACACATAAAGAGGTTGCAATTGCTGAAAGATTATTTCCATCCCAGAGTGCTAAAATGCAGATTCAAAACAGCAATGCAACTCTGTCTCCTCACAGCCTCATAACTGCAGTCATCTCATAGCAGAGTCTTGAGCTTGAGTACATAACAGACCTTGGACAATGATATAATTAAGCATTTGAGTGAAAACAGTAAATCGAAGAAGTGTTGTTCTAGAATAAGGGATGGGACTCTTTTCAAATGGAAAACTTAACTGACATACCTTTATGTGTGTGGAAGAGAGAGTGGGGAAGTCTAATGAAGCAATGTATGTGAAGCAAATACATAGAACAGGTAGACAAACAAACACCCTGCGCTTGAAAAGACAACTCTTGTACCGTAACACAGAAGGAAAGAAAGGGGCGGGGGGGGGTGAAGGACGGGATGAAAGGGGGCGGGGAGGAGAGAGAAGGCAGACAGGGAGACAGGGAAGGCAGAAGGGAGAGAGGGAGAGAGAAGGAGAGAAAGAAAAAAGAGAATCATCTAAATTAATTCTAAATGTCTATAATAATTTGTATCAGACACCATATGGACAGAGAAGACAAAAATTTCAACATATGCTAAAATTCATAGGCTAACAGTATGGGCAATGGACAGTCTAGAACTACAAGCCCATTTCTCAGACAGTACTGTAAAAAATTTTTAATTAGTGTTGCATTACAATAACTGGTTTAATGAAGTGTCACGCAAGGTAAGTACGTACATCACGTGACTGAAAAACAAGATACTACCTTAAGCTGTGATACTTCAAGAACAATAATGAGATGGGATGTTTTGCTTTTGAAAATTTGAAAAAATGTTTCAAATTACGTGGGTGACGTTTTAAAATTAGGCAGGGATGCATTCACTTCTATGAATGCAACAGGGGGTATTACCTTTTCAGTCATTATTATGTCTTTGGAAATGCGGCAAAGATGTTTACTTTCAGGAAAAAAATGTATTTGGAGGTCAAAAGGACTTCTAGGAAATGACCCAGGCAAAACACTTCAGCCAACAGTGGACTTCTTCAAGCACTTCCTCAAACCCTCTGAACTGTGGTAGTATACAAATGTACTCTTAAATGCTTTGCTGAACAGCATAGACTTATGATGCATTTTAAAATTGTAATTAAGCACATTAAAGTGTTTTACTAAATTAAAACTCAAATCCTAAAAGGTAAAATGTGCTCAGAAGCAACTGATGTCCCTGAAATCAGTCACTAAATAGATAAAACACAATAAATAGAATAAAGTCTGAAACTACAAGTCACTCTACAGCAAACGACTCTGAAATTCTTACAGTTTTGTGTTGAAGTTCTCAGAATTTTAGGGCCATTCCACAGAAGTGATACCTTAGCAGTACAAAGGTTCAAAGCACTAGCATCTTGTAAAAGGAACCAGTATTCAGGGAAAGAGTAAAATCACTAATTCAGAGTTAGTAAATATTTTTATACTTGGTTTATTTTTAAAAAATCAGATTCACAGATGTTTCAGACAGGCTGATGCTTGCATCCTTCTATAACAGTATCTTTGTGCCTTTACTGTGTGTTTTCAGCATTTTTTTTCACTATATTGGACTTCATGTCTTTAATCAGTAGATGATTTGTGCTCAGTTTAGCTTCCCACAGTCACTTTTTCAAACACTCTACCCAGAAAGAGTACTTCTTCCAATTGTCTCTCAAACGAGACTTTATTTTGCTGCAATACTTCCTTCCTGCTATTCTCCAAACTCATCCTCACACTGTTGTGTCCCTCCCCTACCTTCCTACCTCAAGACTGTCACTGAACTAATTGCTGTTTTTACTTTCAATGTCACATGGCTCTCTGATGTAATTTCTTTCTTTGCTCTTCATCTCTTGTTTTTCCGTGCTTGCATAATCACAGAAAACCACATAATAACATAACGACTTGTGATTTGGTATTCCCCTATAGGTCAATTTTAGGTTTTCCTAAATCAGGATCCACATTTGTAACAACTTAGAATCTGGTGCTTTGATGTGTTCAACTGTAAGCTAATTCTCTCAGAAGGACTATTCCTTTACACATTCATATAACTGTAGGCTGTAGCTGCTTTTAACTGAGCTCTGAAATCTTGATATAGTTTGTGAAAAATAAAGGTCTATCCCTGTAAGAGACACTTTGAGTGAGATGCTATTGTCTGTCTTAGTATATGAAAAAAACAAATTGATTTGCACACAATTATCAGAAAGACACGGTTTGCAAAAATATTTTGAAAATTGTGGCAATATCAGATGTTAAATAGAAACTAATATTCAATGTCCTGTAACAAATTAAGGAACCTAGGGAACTTTTTCTTTTTTTAAAATCTCTGTCAGTGTTTTATTTCATGGAAAATATCTTTTTGAGACAAAAAAAAGTAACTTGCTTCTCTGTACTAAATAAAGAAAGTAATCTGGAAAAAATAGTGTAAACATGCTAAAACTTAAATCTACTGATCTCCCACTTAATTCTAGGTACACAGAAAACAATGGATAGTTCTGATACAGCACCTGATTGATATTTCCAGGGTGTGAAAACCTCCACCATGAGATTAGGCTGATATTGCATATTCAAACACATACAATGATATATTTGTCATTGCTATTGACCTTTATCTCTCCAGTTTCCTGACAACCTTCTACAGTTATTGACATTACAAATACCAGCGACAACGTGCAGGGCAAAGTATAACCTTTCATTTACCTTCATGTCCCTCAAATGACTCACGTAGGTAGTTTCAACAAAAGCTGCAAACAATGATACTGTTGATTTTTTTTTCTTAACTTGCTAAAATGTTTTCCATTTTCCTCTTGTTCTCTGAAAATCATGCCAATAACTCACTACAAAGGAAACGATTTCAAATGAATACAGGTAATTAGAAGTGTCAAGAAATCAGCAGAGAGTAGGGTGTCTGCCATCATTTCTGTGGAAAGAGTGCCAGATTCCCTTTCAAAAGGTCTTTGTCATTTTTTAATAGAAGGTAATTAATGTAGACTACAGTAAAGTGTACAGGATCCCAGTCACTTGTCTTTCTTTCCTTAGAAATGGGACCATAAAGATGTTTTGATTTCTAGAAACAATCTTCTGAGGTTATTTAAAAATGACTTTTAATTACAAGCATAGTCTTTTTAGTCTTTTCATTATTTTGAAAGCAACAAGAGAAAGAATTTGGAAAGGGCAGATTTATAAGGGTGAAAAGAAAAAAAGTTTTATTTTAAAAAGTCCAGAGTGAAGTAGTTTGTTTCGAAAGTGACAGGATGATTTCACATAACTGATAGCATCCACTGAGGAGAACACTAAAAACAGATCCGAACATGGAAATCTATCCACTAGTAGCTCAACATTCAACTATCTGAATACAGAAAGGTGAAACAGCAATGCTTTTGTAATGAAAATTACAGATATTCAGTTTGCAAAATGATACATACTAGTGGTAACAAAAATAATTATTTTGCTATTTTGATAACCATACCTCTGACAGACAAACCCAAATCATCTTAGATAGACCTGTACAAAATTTAAGATTTCAAAAGAAAATTGTGCACTTTATGGAAAACTATTTATTCTGAAATTTAGAAAAAATAGGGTTTATGTTTTTTAAAGAATGTCTACAGTAAACCAGAAAGTCGAATCATTAAATCATTACTGCACTGAGATCAGTAACTTTCCTTCACAAGGAGTTAATGCCTCACAATGAAACAAAACAACCAACCCTAATAAAAAGTATCTAACAACACATCTAATCCACTGGGTAATCCTAGTATGCTAATAGTATGAACAACTACAGATGTTCTTTGCAGTCATAAAATTATCCAGAATTTTTCTGATTATAATTATAATATTTCCCCTTTTTCCCTTCACATTTCCTATGATACATCTGCCCTCCCTGATCCTTGATGACATAGAGAAATAACCATTGAACTAAGAGATGAAAATGTTTCCTCTCCTTTCTGTTTCATTATGGTGGACAGCTAGAGGGCCTCAAAATTATATTTGTATTGATACAATGAGGTATACCAATAAAGAAATTTTATTTTAAACAAAAGACCAAGTTTAGTGAAACACAGACATCAAAACTTTTTTGATAATGGAAAAAAGGTCTCAAAAATATGGAAGAAAAACAAAGCATAGTGTATGTAAGAAAGAATATCACAAATTTTAACTTTGCATTTCCATCTGTATGTTCAGTAATAGAATAAATTTATAATAACATTTACCAACACTATTTATTTGTGTTACAATGAGGTCATCAGTTTGGATTTTAAGGCAACATAGACATCTAAAAGGAAGAAGCTGACAACCTTCTGATTTATGTAAATCAAGCCTAACACATTTCATAGTCTGCATGTCACTGCCAACAGGAATTAAAAAGTAGTAACAAACATAAACAGCTCTCTGCTTCATGGTTCGGAAAATAGTTGATAGATCTTAGGGCAGAAATTCCCAAAGTCTTCAGTTCACATCTTGTCTTCTGGATCTGCAAGCTGACATTTCCTGCTGCACGTGTAGATTCACAGCTGCAGACACCCCCTCATTGGGGATTGCTTCTACTGTACGCTAAAATCAATGGAAAGACTTTCACAAATTCCAGTGGGCGTTATACTGTTTTCTACAGAGATAAAATCCAGAAAAGGTGCTACAAGAAATCATAAAGGTTCACTGCCTACTCTACAGCTCTGAAGAATGAGAGCTGGAGAACCACTGTTCTTCATCAGGCTTAATGTGTGTTCCTAACTCCCTTGAGCAACAGTGGCAAAGGTTGGAAAGAGTAGACCCATATGTGTATTTTAACATTAAGAGGGCATTCAAACATTTGATCTTGAGACAAATCTGGCAAAGCAGCAAGAGTACTATTTCAGATCAATGTGTTGTACTCAAGTACAATGCACTGTACTTGAGTTTTAAATTTACTGAAACAAAATGCTGCTAGAAGTTGAGGTAAAACAATTGTAAGCCTATAAATAAGAAAAGGTTTTTGCCCCAGGAAGCCATGAAATTAAGTAGAATAGTCAGACAATACTTCTGAAAATTTACAATTATTGTACTCCTGTTTTATTTCTCAAAATAGGTAAAAATTTGAAGTTAGTTTATTACTGGGCTAAAATCGATAGCATGGTAAAATTATCATAGAAAATATAGTAAAAAACAACTATCTATTGCAGTGATACCACATAATTTCTTAAATGGGCATCAAAGTGAGTAGGTAGCCTAGCAAGTTCTCTATTATCGTCATAGCTTTGCGATGAGCCATTGGCATAAAGTAATCCTAACCACAGCATAGCTGTCAAAGGTGTTAACTGAAGTCAATCAGTAATGGTCTGATGTATAAATTTAGAACACTGCTCTAACACTTAGAAGACCAGGTGGAAGTCTGCGTCACTATTTTGCAATATCCTAAATGTGTGACCTAACACTAAGTAATTGCTTATCCTGAGCAACTGTCTCAAGTTCTCTGTGCTTGAACTATCCCACTGTGTGTAAGACAGCAGCTCTCCAAATGTAATACATTAGTAGTAGTATTAAGACATTTCAAAATTGCACATAGCTGAACACAAGACCTGGAAGCTGCTACTTCAGGGAATGGGAATCACCACTGGCAATATAACAGATAACAGCCAGAAATTCAGAGTAAGGTTTCTGACACCTCAGGTGAACATCTCACTACTGAACTCTTTAATCTGTCTGCTGGACTAATTAAAAGTCGAATAGCTCACAGAAGAGCAAAAAAGCTACCCCCCACTCATGTCACTAGCTGGGAAGTTCATCCTCCCACACTTGGGAGATGGGTGACACAGACTAAAGACCCAGATTTAAACAGACAGCAGGGAAACACAAAACCCTGGCCAACAGACAACTGATTATTTAAAGACCTTTGTCAGTTTGGTAGAAAATTCTGCCCTGGGCCTAAAAAAGAACGTATCTGTCATAAAGTACATTACAGTGGATATACTTGAGAAGAAGTTTCCGCTGAATCCCATTTCTATTCCAGTAGGTTGTTTTGTTTTACAAAAAAACATTTAGTTCAAGAGAAAAAAAAAACCACAACAAGAAATCATGCGAGTCAAAACTAGCTCCATTCCTATTATGCTACTCATCTCCGAGTATAACAAAAAGCGTAACTGGAGCTGGGCTGAAATTTATACAGCGACAATAGGCTCTGCACCTTTTGACATTCACTCGTATTCTTGTCCACTCCTTACTTATAGAAGAGAATACAAAGATATTTTTTAATTTAATTGGGAAATTTTTAATATAAGAATGCAATTCCACTTTGAAAATACGATGAGTTAAGTACTTCATAATTATGTCAAAGTGTATGAATTTTTGCTTTTTATTAGCTTGCTAAACTAAATATTTCAAACAAATGCCATATAAATTTTATACGGAATATGTACAACTTATTTATGTATAATCAAATATGTTGAATAATATACTAAGAGTTATACTTCCAGTGTGGTTTTTTTCCCCTTAACAGATTTCATGAATTACTAGCAAAGATACCAGTGGTTGTGTCTTGCCATCTACTAGCATAGAGAAAGAAGCATGACAGAGCTGGAATTGTGTGTTGAGCATGCAACTTTTGTTTTCAATTATAGTACTGTACTAGATCAACAGAAAGGGAAAGGTCTGTATTTTATGATAAAAAGTAAACACAATGAACATTTAACTACGATGACTTCTCTGCCAAGTTATTTTAAAGAGCCTCATTCATGTGCAAAAATCAGTGAGTTTTGTAATGATAAATCTATTTCTTCCACCGAAAAAATTTGCTTTTTCATGAAATCTGTATCAATATTTTGCAGCCCAAGCATATTAAAACAACATCAATGTTTTGAACCTGCATGACATAAAAAAAGTAGTTGGTCACAAAGATGTGTGTGTCCTTTGAACTGTTGACACTCATGCATCCCAGTGGGACTGTTACTTCTTGAAGGATGACAAATAAATGAAACAGGAAGCTGTTTTAAATTGGTATTGGACGTTGCCTCAAAACTTCTCCTAATTTGCTTGCTACAGAAGTACAGCTTTCACTACAGCACCATTCAGCACAGTAGTAAATATTGTGTTTCTTTCTGTGCATATGTGTGCACATGCATGTAGACATCTAAATACCATGTTGGTGGAACAAGAATTCCAGTATTAACAACAATAACCAAATATAGCTTAGTATTATTTATTCCATTTGCCCTTCATGCAAGGTGCAGAAGCACTTGGAATATCAATATAGTTGAAAAACACCCTGCAACTTATTGCATTTCCATTCTTATCAAGCCAATTTTTTGAAGACCAGAGAAGGAAGCAATCCCTGCAGTGGCCAGCAAGTTCTGTAGATTCACCTGTTTTAGCTCAATGTGGAACAACTCAAGCATTTTTAACCATTCAGTTAGGACATCTCTTTTTTGATATTTACATTAAATTATGTGGGTATTCTTCACTTTAATAACAAGAAACAACACCTAATAATAAGATTATTAATAACATCTAATAATATATATCATTTAATAATAAGATTAATATCTAATAATAGAATAAAATGTAAACCTAAGTTTAAATAATAAGAAATAACATCTAACACATAAGTTAATGTCTTAAAATGAATTTTGAAAAGGAGTTAATGAAACAGTGCTAGCAATTTCAGCTGTCGAGGTACCGAACTAATTCAATATCAATATAAAACTATGTCAAAAGAATCTCCCCACTTAGATCAGCAACAAAACTGGCCCCTGCTACAATATTGTAAGCAATATCAATCACTATCTTGTTAATTCCAGAAAATACAGGTACAAAGTGTTCTCACTTAGTATCACCAAGAAATTTGAATTTTCCTAGATATTCTATTTATTTCAAATTTAGGAAGTTGCAACCACCTCTTGCTATAGCTTTCAGATCTCCTCAAATCCACTGAAGTGTAAATGCCTGGGAAGAGATACAAAATCCTTAACTAGGTAAAACTAGAGATACGAGCACTGAGTTTAGAATTAGCAGCAGAACAAGAATTAGAACAGTACTGGGACATCTAAATCAGTGTGGAATCTAGGAAGATCTTACCAGCGGTCTCAGCTTCTTCATGTGTAATAAGGAATTATCTCTCCTATTTCCCTCAAACTGTGACAGAATTAATCACATGATTAAGGGAGATCTGTGAATTGCCTGTACATGTAAGTTCTAAGGATCTTAAAACTGGAAATTGGGAGGTCTGACTTCTTTAAGGTTTGCATTTTTGCTTTTGTGAATTCATACCTAAAAAAATATTTTTAGGTTTTAGATTAGAATGACCTCAAGCCCAGACACTTTTGTATACCATTTGAACATAACATACCTAGAAATGCCCAAAATTAAACCCAACTTCTCAATGGTATTCCAATTTGATTACATTTTACTCAGGATCTATCCTTACAGTTTTGCTCAGAATAAAAAATGGACAGGCTTCTTTTCAGTTGGATAACTGAAATACAGTGGATACAGCCCAAAGCAATAGAATCACCAGAAGCAAAAATTACTATTGTTAAGTAACAGCAAAGTGAACTCAAGTTTCAGCTCTATTTTGGCCTCACACCTAAATTCTAAACTTATCCATGTCCAAATACACCTTTGTTGATTGTAAACAGACAGGCCAGATATACTTGTCTCCTCCCCCACACGCTCCTACTCTCAAAAAGATTCCATTTAATGGAACAACAGACACTAAATACATGCAGAACAAGAAAAGGGCCATGTAGAGATAAGGAGGCGTGTAAGATTTTCATTATGAACAACTACACCAGAAAACAATCCTGGGAAATTCCATTATTCTTCTAGAAGTCTACAGCTTATAGCAATGTGGTCTAATGGCTCAGAAGGATGAAGTTCTCCAAACTTTATGTAAAAATAAATAAGCTAGTAATTTGAAGAGTAGAAAAGGGAAACTGCCTCTTACAGAATTCATTGGTTCAGATAAGCAGAACATTGTACCTTAACATTTGTGCAACAAAGCCAATAAATAATTTTCTCTACATTCTTTCATAATTGCCAAATAAGAAATTCTGGATCACGTAACTTTTCTGCCACTTAAAATCTATGTAACAGTGATACTTTTTGCATTAACTTAATTGCTATGCAGTGTACTAAATATGACTCATTTTAATGCTATATCGATATGCCTGACCTCATAATAAATATTATGGTCCCTGGTCTTTAAATGTTGAACAGTGGTGCTTGGGTCAATGGCATATTAATAGGAGTCAACTACTTTCATGAATTGTTAATTAATTACTTTTGCTGTTTTGCACATTACACTGGTCATCAAAGAAATAACAATAGTGCTTTTTTCCACAAGAGAGAAGAATAACATGTAATTGCTGAGCCAAAGCAAAGAGGTAAATCCATATTGTTTCAATTGCATGGATGCCGGTAGGAGCCTTCTTAACTATTACTTAATATTTGGATTAAAAGACTGCTCTGTTTTGAATTATCCCCCCCAAAAGATATTTTGGCTAAGATACAATGCCAAGAATGTTTTGTAGTATGGTGAGACAGCTGTAGAGTTGACACAAAAATAAGCAAGTTGAGCTCAAGCTCTTTCACTTCAGGACTTCTCAATGTGAGCAGAGCTCTACAGTAGTTAATCCTCTGTGCATATCTTCAAAACTTGCATTACTGAAAGATAAAATTGTATTTACAAGTATGCAGGCTGAAGTGTAGTAGCACTTGTTGACACTGAAGATTAGTTGATAATCATAACTATGTACAATACAAACAGAAAAAAATTACAGCCTGTGCTCCTGTATAAAAAGGACCACTCCACTGCGACCTATCTAAAGCGATATAATTCTCTGGGTAATGTGAGGTTATGCTGGACTAAAATTCTACAGACTGAAGACTCAGAACTACAAAACTAATTGTACTTCTAAAATGAAAAGGTTACCAAGAAAAACTACTTTTAATACTCAGGACTTCTTAATTTAGTCTTCTTAAGGAAATAACACCAAGAATGTGTTAAAGTTAACTATGGGAGTCAGGAAGCATCAAAATTGAAGTTAGCCAGGCAACATTAAATACACAGTGGTATATTTCATAGAATCACAGAATCATTTAGGTTGGAAAGGACCTTTAAGATCATCAAGTCCAACCATAAACCTAACACTGCCAAGTGCTACTAAACCATGTCCCTAAGTGCCACATCTAAACGTCTTTCAAATACCTCCAGGGATGGTGACTCAACCACTTCCCTGGGCAGCCTGTTCCAATGCTTTACAATCCTTTCAGTGAAGAAATTTTTCCTAATATCCAGTCTAAACCTCCCCTGGCGCAACTTGAGGCCATTTCCTCTTGTCCTGCTGCTTGTTACCTGGGAGAAGAGACTGACCCCCACCTCTCTACAACCTCCTTTCAGGTAGTTGTAGAGAGCAATAAGGTCAACCCTCAGCCTCCTTTTCTCCAGGCTAAACAACCCCAGTTCCCTCAGCCGCTCCTCACAAGACTTGTGCTCCAGACCCTTCACCAGCTCCGTTGCCCTTCTCTGGACACGCTCCAGCACCTCAATGTCTCTCTTGTAGTGAGGGGCCCAAAACTGAACACAGTATTCGAGGTGCGGCCTCACCAGTGCTGAGTACAAGGGCATGATCACCTCCCTAATCCTGCTGGCCACACTATTTCTGATACAAGCCAGGATGCTATTGGCCTTCTTGGCCACCTGGGCACACTGCTGGCTCATATTCAGCCAGCTATTGACCAACACTCCCAGGTCCTTTTCCATCGAGCAGCTTTCCAGCCACTCTTCCCCAAGCCTGTAGAGTTGCATGGGGTTGTTGTGACCCAAGTGCAGGACCTTGCACTTAGCCTCACTGAACCTCACACAACTGGCCCCAGCCCATCGATCCAGCCTGTCCAAGTCCCTCTGTAGAGCCTTCCTACCCTCAAGCAGATCAACACTCCCGCACAACTTGGGGTCGTCTGCAAACTTACTGAGGGTGCGCTTGATTCCCTCGTCCAGATCATTGATAAAGATATTAAACAGGACTGGCCCCAACACAGAGCCCTGGGGAACACCACTTGTGACCGGCCGCCAACTGGAGTAAACTCCATTCACCACCACTCTTTGGGCCCAGCCATCCAGCCAGTTTCCATTTACTTTATTCTACTGTCCTAACATGCTTTTTTTCTTTATTAAAATCCACAGCAGAACACATGCTATATCTTAAGCAATTTATATTTTACCAAATTGCTACAAGCAAATTGTTTTTAATGCCATTATAACCCTCTTCATCATTACAGATAAACGGCTAATACTTTTTTCCTCAAAGGTAGAATTATTAATATGTTTAATCCAAATTTAGTTACTTTTGCACTGCCTACTCACAGTTCAGGAGACAAGACAGTTAGTGACAAATCAGCTTCAGATTTAGATGGCCTAACTGAATGCCTGAAAATCTTCATCGTCAGTGTTTGTTGTTGTATTTCCCATATAAAGCTTTGTGTAAAAATTGTGCTGTTTTCACATTTCAGCGGCATATACCTGTTTGCCTCCCACCATTACCACAATGCTTCCATCAGCACTTTCTATTTCAACATGGTAAGCAGACAAACATGGCTATTCATCAGTGCTTATTCAGTGCTGTAGTAAACTATTCATTATTTTACAGGATTATTATCTCACAGTATTAAAAGTATGATTACAATATTGTTTTGTATGCAGTGATATAAGCATTTTATCATTATCAACCCATTTAAGAGGATTCAAGGTTGCCAATGCAATTTGTATTTTAAATTCCTTCTATTATTTAACTATGAAATCTTAAAACGGATGAAAAAGCTTTAATTAAATATATATTTTTAGAAATATAAGAAACATAGCTCATAGGATGTGTACAACAACAGGTAACTACTTGGCTAAACAGCCTCAGAACACCCTATCTCATTCTTCCTTGGACTTGGTTAAGTGCAATCTTCCTGTGCTGAAAAATTATAATTAAAAGATCCACCGATACTGCTGAAGCAGGAATCCCTTCCTGTTTATCTGTCAGGACTGCAATTTCTCAAGGGCTTCTGAAGATCCCAGGTTTACTTATCAATCCATTTTACTACAGAACTAAGTTACCACCATGGTAACATAGAATAACAACATGATCAGGTGTGCATAAGCAACATATTTAATTGTATAATGACTTCCAGAGATATTACATGAATAAGTTTAGTACATATGTTTTTGGCACAGTTTTTAGTCAAAACAGTCAGTGTATAACATACAACTAAATATGTTTATAGGAAGATTTTAGTGTCAAGAAATGGGTCAATACTAATTTTGGACAATGGTCCCTTTTCTTGTAAATAGGACCATAATCTGTATAGAAAGCTTAGCTTTCTATGGGAACTATTTTGAAAACAATGTTAGGGCCTGAGACAGAAAGAGTCATCTAACAAGACTCAAATTAATTTTGACTCATTCTTCTAATACTGCAAACTAATGGAATATTTCTGTTCAGACTTTCAGCAAAATGGTTCACTCTGACAGACATTTCCAGCCAACAGTAAGTTTAAGAACATTTAAACACAAACCAGGGCATTTAAAAATTCTTGTGAAAATTAACTACAGTGGTCACTACTATTTTGTGAGAATTTATTACTCTACTAAAATATAAGAAGTATATATAAGAAATATAAAATATAAGTATTTTATGGTTGTTGAGATATACTTCTGCTCAATCAGATTATATGCATTCAATGCTTTTATAAAAAATTATAGACAAAGGGAATGTAGAATGAAAATGCATATTCTAACTACGACTACTATAAGGTTTTTCAGAAACTAATTTGGAAATATCTTACTGTATCCTGATTTTTTTTTTTAAGCTAGGAAACAAGACACATCAGACAGAGTGAAGAAAGAAAATCTATTCCACTAGCAACACACTATCCAATCACAGCACATCTGCCTTTCTTCTGTGATGACAAGGATGCACAGATGTTTTTTAATATCCATAAACCAATATGCTAACTATAAAAACAAAGGAACACATACAATATACTGCCAGTAATTCTATTAATCTAAGATAAAAACAAAGATGAAACCAGAATGAATCAGTTTCTTCAAACAAACTTCTTTCTACTTATAAATCAGAGTACTAAAGAGAAATAAATACATATGTATCCTAGTGATCTAACACCCATCCCAAGCTAGCCCCATCTTGTGTCACTGCCTAAGTCATGCAAATTACACCAGAACTGCCAGTTGACTAAGATTAATGACACTGCGCCAGCTTCTTTGTTTCTCTCTGCGGCCGTTTAGTGTGAAATACTATCCAAAAACATTATCTATCCTCTATTAATCCCACAAATTTGTTCACACCATGCACATTGTTTAGGGCAATTTACAACAGGAACATACTGAGCACAATTGCATTTAATTACTTGGGTTCTAATTACATTCATTAAAGGCTAATAAAATAAATGAAACAGCTTTAAAAGCTTCTGCAAAACACATGGGTCTTGTCTCCCTCATGAAGCATACTGTAGAGGTTTGATGTGAAACATAGATTTCAACATATATGTCTGCCTATTATGTATCTGTAATATGCACAAAGACATTGAATGCATATTTATTTATTTATTTTTATTTATATATAAAACATATGCACATCAATTCTGAATGATCCTGAATACTGCTGATATTCACTTATATTATGAGTCATGAAGATGCCAGGCACCCCAAACTACTTTTTAATGTGGTATGTTGAGACGGAGGAATATCAGTTTTAACATTCCAACCCAGTTCTTTTAACTGTTTCCACCTGTACTACAGAGTTATTCCCTCATTTTCTCTCATCTTATATCTGCATTATAAAAGATATAAACTGACATCAGAAAGAGAGAAAGACAGCAAGAAAGAGAAGAAGAAAAGAGCAGGGAAAACCACATTACTTTATTTGGTATATATTCTTAAAAGTATTTTGTTAAGGCTCATTTCTGACATTCATCTGAGGGTCTGAATTTTTTCTTAGTAACTATTTACATTAAAAAACACATTCTGCACACTAGGCAGTCTAAATAAATCCCCCATGGTGGTTAAAAATGCAGCTTGTTAATAACAAAATTTCCTAATTCTTACATTTCTATGCTATTTCCATTGTGCTTAGAATGCAGTTTATGGCAAAAGACAGAGCCTGGAACATGCCATTGACAACTGTGCCAGAGAGAATTCAGCACTGGATATTTAGAAAAAAGTGCTTATGGTGAGCTCCTCTTGTTACAACTATTCATTGTTCTTGGATTTACAAGAAGATGATCTTAGTAATCAGTGAAAGAAACAAAGTTCTACTTAATTATCCTGCAAACCTTATACTATGTACATGTGTGGTCTTAGCTGAAGATCCAATTTGGCAAACTTGGAAATTTAAAACACTTAAGTATTCTGCATCACAAATATAATGGTAATCAAACATGTCTGCCAACAGTTAAAAAGTACCAAAACTTACACACAATTTTGTTTTATGAAGAAATACAAATAAAAAAAAAAAATCAGCCTTGAGGATTAACCTCCAAGTATTGTAGAATTTTAATAAATGTTTTTAAATGCCATGAAACACTCAAAGATTTGGTGCAGATTCTATGAAGTAAATCAGGTCCATCCAATGTATCTTCCTCTTATAATTTACTAAATATTCTCTGGCTAGCAATTTGTTAATTTAAAAATATTTTAACAATTTCTGGGGTTTTAGTCCATAACTGACAAAATAATTATATTTTACCTTAAAATAAAATATAAAACAATTTTTTGCTTTGGAATATATTTTACAAGAAGCATGCTGTGCTGGTACAGCACTTCAGGCAGTTTAACTGAGAGTAATAAAATAACCATGGCTATGTGTACCATTTTAGAAAGTTCACCTTAAAATTATACAACTTTGCCACATATAAGTCTCAAACTGTTTCTTATTATGAACACAGGATCAATTTCTTTTGCAAACTATTAAAAGAGCAGACATTAAAAAAAAATCATATGAATCCCTCATTCAGATATATAAACCCCTCCTTCGTGAATCAACATTTGCTTTGGAGAAGGGAGGAGGGGCACCCATCCTGCACAACAAAGCAGCAGCTCAATACAGCTGCCATCTGGCTTCCTCCTGCAGTTCACTTCCCATAGCAAACAAGATCCATAGTTTAAGGAGTGTTGGGGAAGGGAGAGGGGGTGCAGTTTTAACCTTACAGCTTTATGATGGGGCATTTTTCCACTCTATAAAAACCCCTCTTAATATAGGAGAATGGAAGGCTCAGGAAATTGTTAGTAGGATAGAAAGCCTTTCACTTCTGTGTTTCTGGTTCAGATCCACATCAACTCAGTGGTAACCAAGTATAACTACCACCTAAAGGACTTTTTAATGAAATGAGTTAGCTGATCTCAGTAAAATACCTAGTGAGCAAGCATCCATATCACTAAAAGCAACACCAAATATGATAAACTCTTTCCTCCTCACTGTGCAGAAATTGCTTCTTACCAGTAGCAGCTAAGAACTTTTCAAACATTAAAGCATAAACCAAACTATTTTAACTACAAGAGAAGAAAGAGTGCTAAAAGCATGACACAGTCAGTGAGGGGTCTACCATGTGATATGCTGTTTCTGCTTCAGTTCATAAAAGCAGAAATTTGTCAACTTTCAGGTTATGTTTCTAATGTCTATTGTCCTTACCTTTCCTTGGGTAGTAGTGATGGAAATCCGAGCAGAAAAGAATCTAATAATTTAGCTTTGCATTTATACTGGAGCAGCTAAAGACTCAAACTGACAGACATGAATTCTCTATTTTTCTTGTATCTTATGTAATAGCGTGCATTCACCATTTTGCTACATTTACAAAATAGTAATAGACCCAAAGATTCAGGCTGTGTACTCTGATGGTTCTATCAAAGATGACATAAATATATGCTGAAGCAATGATAAAGATGCTGGTTTAAGCAGTAACATAAAACCTAGCAGTTTACTTGTTGCAAACAGTAAGGATCCAAGTCCTTTCCCATTAATTTATCATTAATATCAACGGGAGCCCTAAAAGGTTTCATTGACATCAATGGAGTTTTTCCACTCCTTCAGTGGGATCTGACTTTATACACATTAATGTTGAGGTATTCAACCTAATATACAGACAGTTCACAGCATGATGAAATGAAAGACAATTTCTTTCCATATCTAAAAAGCAGCATCCAGTTTATAGTGAAAGTAAAATAAACTTAAAAATCAAACATTCATGTTGCTGGAAAGGTCAAATGCTGTTCTAATATCATACAACTGAATGGATAATATCCATTAAGACCGATCAGTGAAAAACACCAACAAAATGAATAAATACAACCCAAAAGCTAATGACCTCAATCCCTAGCAGCCCCTTGACCCTTATTACTACAGCTGCTGGTGTAGGAAAGGATTAAAGGGGGCTAGAAATCATTGGGTTAACATACAAGGGCTCAGAAATTTGACCTTGGTTACTTACAACATATATCCCCTACTAAAAATGAGTATATGAGGAGAATTAGAAACAGAGCTAGCAAAGGTCAGCTTGAGTGCAGATAAACCAAGAAAAAGGAGGCTTGAAAGACAAAAAGGTTTTATTTCTCCCACAGCACTTTGTTGTAACCAAGATGGTCTAAGGACAGAAGCAGGATTAGGGTAGCTGGCATTGTTGAACATGCTAGATAAACTTTTGGGCACACAAACCCTTCATGTCTTAAACAGAAGCAGCAGCTTTCAAAGCTAAATAAAAGAACTACTCACCATTAGCTATGTACCACCAGGTCCATATGTCATAAGACGTATGAATAACATCCTCATCACCAAGACCAGAAAACTGGACTTCCTCACTAATTGCAATCATAAATTCAATAAACATGACTCTTTTGTCAAACTGCCTCTGAAATACTCCTATACTACGATCCTTTCCTAGGTATTAAGGTCAACATCAAAGATGGTAATCTACAAACTATCATGCACAGAAAACCACAGACTAACAAACTTAACTCCATAAACCTGCAACCATCTGAAACACAAACACACAAATCAGGCATGCTCAGATGCCATCCCATTCACTCTGAAGAAAAATCTTGTGATACCATCCAAAGAACCATCAACTATTCAAAGAAGACTTTTAGTCAAAAAGTACACTTCTATAAAAAATCATGTTTATTTGAAAGAGATACCTGAGCATCACAGAGGGAAATACAGCTGTCAGATAATACCGTACTTGGTACTTGAAGAGAAAAACATTAACCAATTACAAGCAATTCTAGAAGATGCCAGTTTGAAGATGTCTTCCAAGAACCACCTTGGCCTTCTGACAGTCTCTAGCCTCAGAAAAGGCACCGTCAGAAACATCCTAGGTACAGTCCAAAGACAGTGAATGGATGAAGACCATATCTGAACAAGAAACATAAAATCTGTCAACGTATCTCTATTATTACTGTAGTAAATAATCTCTCAACAGAACCACCACTATCTTTCAATTCTGCAACTGCGCTTTCAGGAATATAACACAGTTTATCCCAGTACCTTGCCATCACAACAGCTATGATGTATGTAAAACCAAGCAAAAACTACATAGAGTGAACTGACACAGCCTATAAAGGAAAAAAGTACCCTTCTGTGAACACCTCTCACTAGTCACTGTGTTTCTGATCTCTCACTCCTTCCTCTCTGGTTGCTCACACACTATGCCTCTACGCTCAGGTAAAACCTACAAACATCTTTGAAATCTTGGTAAGCAAAATTTATAACTCTACCGGATGCCAAAAATCATGGATGCAAGAGAGTGGTTTTATAGCACATTTCAATCTCTCTTCCTTCTCTTCCTTACTAACCTGTGTTTCACATGCAACAAACAACGTCTTTTTTCCCTAGAGGTAAGTATCTTTGTCTTTCTCTCCTGTTCCCCCCCGGCCCCATATCATCCTGCCTCTTCCACAAGTACCAACTGCTTTTCTTTTAAAGATGGCTGAATTGATGTCTGCCTGCTATCTCTGAGCAACCGTTCTCAACTTTCATTTTGCTGCTTTTTCTATTTCACACATGGAAGAGAGGCTTGTGTGCTTGCGAGCCTAACTTTTCCAAATATTCCAATTGGTCTAATAAAAGATAATACGTCTATCCACAGATGTCTTCCTGTATTTCTTTAAAGTCAAGTCTGTTGACAACCAAACTAAAAATGTGAGACAATTAAAAGGCAATAATAAAACTTCAGGTTAATTCTACTTTCAGAATTCTGAAACTTAAGGAGCAATATCCTATACCTTAAAAGGTTTTTTTAATCATAACCAGTAACATTTTAAATGGTATTCCTGTAGCTCTGAATGATTAACAAGGTTTAAATAACTTTTTTCTTGAAGAAAAAATTACACTCTAAAGAGGAGTTCAGGATTCATGCACAACAGAGAACTCTGGATTGGGACAAGCATGGGAAGAAGACCCAAGGTGTATTTTCTACTTTTTTCACAATGAGTTTCTTGCACAAAGTAAGCCAAATACTACAAAAGAAGTAAATTTTGATCTGTTAGTGGACCTAAGCACTTACAATAAAATGAGAAAGGGATAAGAACAGTTAGTTCATCAAACAACAGGGATTAGACTTCATTGAGGGCCAGTGAAGAGTCATGCAGTACAAAAAGAATGTAACAGCTTTGAGTAGCTCTTTATGCTTTACCTGGGAAAACATTTAGATTGTATGTAATTGTTCATGGTATTTATGAAAGACTGTTAAGTGGCGTTTATCTACTGAAACAGAGAGAAAAAGACTGAAACAAAAGAACGCACATCCAGCAATTAAGAAACCAAGGTGTGTCCTGCTAATCCAGAGTTGAAAGAGTCTAGTCTCTAAGTAACTTAGGTAACCACATCAATACAAATCCTTACATAAATTTATGAAACTTTGTAGGGGAAACTATCTAGGCTTTTTGTCTCTGTTGCATCTATTCATAAGGCAGCTCCAATATCTCATTCATTTTACAGGTAGAAAGGTAATTTTTCAGTTCACATTTAATAACGGCCTAATTCATGATAATTTGTTCTTTTGATAACTGCCATTTACTTTATACAGGTCTTTTCCCTGCCTTGTGGTTTATCGCCCATTCATGTTTTCATAGTCAACTGCTGTACCACCTCCCAGTCTTTGTTTTACTAGACTAAGCAAGTCAAGCTCTTAAATTTCCTTGAGGCTGTACCTTACTCTGTTCAGTTGAACTCATCTTTATTGAAAGCAGATAACCAGAAATGCACCACAGTATTCCAGGTGATGTGCAGACATACCAAGCTCTTGTAGAATGGAATTAATACTTACCTGTCTTTACTATAAATGTGTCAGATCCGCAAGAACCTCCAGCTCTTTATATGTTTACAGTCAAAAAAGTGTAATTCATAGCAGAAATTCTTGCTATTTTCTCCTCATATTACAGACTTACATCCCATTTTGTATTACTACATGCTTGAAGGTCACCCAGCAGTAAGGTATTTTTGCACAAAAGCTTATGTCTCGTCTGCTCTAACACCTACCACTTTGTTTTTAGCACATATTTTTTGTGCCAGTGTCATTAATGAAAATATTAAATAAGATAGCCCCCTGAAACATTCCTTGAAGAACATTATTCTTGCATCTGATATCTTCCTTTTCAATAACATCTATGGTCTCCTTAGACATTTTTTAATCTTAATTTCTAAATGCCTTCATTACATTACAAATTAAGTTTCAGAACAACATCATAGCCTATAAATTTAGTGACAATACACTGAAAAAATGTTAGCCATCACAAATGTGTAACTGGATTCTGACATTAACAGTAACATTTGTTCTCCACTCTATATCTGGGAAGTTAATCTCCTATGGTTGCACAAGTCCTAGTAGGGTTTCTCTATCTAATAATATTTCAGGAATTTGAATGTATCTAATATATCCAAATATATACTAGGCCCCTGGGTGCTCTTCCAGTAGGATCTGTTTAACAGCTCTTCCAGAAGTGAAGCAGCATTTGCAACTATCTCTAAAAGACAAAGGTAGGTATATTCTGTTTTTTAAAGCATAGCATAGTGATAATACAATGCTTTTCAAAAACATAACAAAAAGATGTACATCTTCTTGGCTTTAGAAGATAAAAAGTAGGTACAGAACTAGAATACATTTGCAGGAAAACAAATGCATACTGTGATAAATGTTGCCTCAGTATTAATATGTACTAATGCATGATCCATTGTAAAGGACAGAAAAACACACACAATACACTTCTGAGCTGCCTGCAAGTAGGGTAAAAAGCAATACATTTTCTCTTTTCCCACAAAAAAAACCAGAGCAGAATCTTCAAGAGCAAATTAATCAATTTTTCTAATTCCAGTAAGAATCTAACTTGGTAAAAGGCCTAAAAGATTAACAGTTACAAAGATGTTTTTTAAGTAATAAATAATAACAAAAGTAGGAATAAAATATTATACTGCTTGTATCAGTAATACAATGTACACTGAAAGTCAGATAACTTGAAAGCTTAAGTATCAAGTTTAAAGGCCCTACTAGGTAGCTTTTGGATCATTGGCTTTTTGGACCAAATCCCATAAACGTTTTTGGACCAGTTCCCATGGGCTGCTAGAATAAAGTCAGAGCCTCCACACTTAATCATATAGAACAATGGCACAGGTCTCATTTTTTCAGTTCATATTAATTCCACAGTAAAGGCACAAAAATGAAGAGCTAACTAGCTGTTACTGGATTAATTGGTATTGAAATATACTAAAATGCATGATTACCCATTTTACTGTTGATTAAAACAAAAGGCTTTAAGGAAAGAAAGAAGTACACAGATATTTCTTCCATGGCTTATTTTTGTTTCTACTGATGCATGGCCGAAAAGTGTGACAACAGGAAAAAACTATATATTTTCTCCCATCTCTCCTTCTCCACTACAGCCAGAAAAGTTCCTTGCCACTCCCAAACTGTCTCACTATTTAACAGTTTTGTAGCTTTGTTATCAATTTCAAGCAAGTTGAAAGTTTAACCCTTTGGATCCTATGTGACACCAAAACGTAGTAACTAAGAATTTGTTTTAGAGTCAACACAGGAACACAATCTCTAGAAGACAGCTGCATCTACACCCCAAAATTGTACTGAAATAACCCTCCACCTAGTGACTTGTAAATCTTTTATTAAATGGAGCATAATATGCTGCTTGTCCTTAATGGACTAGAAAATACATTAATAGTATATACATTTTGCAGCACTGAAGTTATAAAATACAGCATTACTGTACTTAGTAATGGTGAATACTGTTTTATAAGCAGCATGCTTATATACATTACTTTGAAGCTGGTTTATAGATAGCCCTATCTGTTAAGATATGGCTTGGCTGCAAATCCATTAATCTAAACCAGACTGTCGCATACCTGTGATGTCCTACAAGCACTAATTGATAAGATTTCCCAATTATAAACTTCACTTCATTCTTATGAATGCAGTAAATGAAGACGTGGAAGTGGATGAGATCTCATTTTGGATAAGACTCTAGTCCTTGTTAAAATGTTATTACTTCAGAGCTGGTTATATATCATCATTGATATAACAATAACAGATGTCTTATTTGTGCATTTCTTTTCTGCCTGCCTTTCAGCTACGATTTTACAACTTGTAAAGAATTAGAAAAAATTGCTAAAGGATTTACAAGAGATTTCTGCAGTATTATTTAGAAGACAAGTGTAATATTGTTTTTACAAACTCGTCAACTAACATAACTCTCGTTTGAAGGACTATATTCTGTTTTACTTTCGTAGTCTGTGAAATTACTGATTTAGGGCTAAGTTTATCAGTAAAGATTACTACATGTGATAACGGTGACAGATAAGTGGTAGTGCTAACCATGAGGATACTGCCTAAGAACACTTCCACTTGCAAATAAATGCACATAAGCTACAGCATTATATTCTCCCAAGGTTTGTATGATTCATGCTTTGATTAGTGATTCTATAAATAGTTTAAATTAGTAGGGATTGATGTGAAGCGGTTTCCTTTTCATTGTTCTGTCCTTCACTTCAATAAACAGGAAGATTATAATTACTACTTAAAAATTCCTTAACCAATGTTCTTCTCTGTGGCATTTCACTGTCAAGAACAATGACTGGAATGGGATTAAACAACCACCAAAAATATGCAAAAAATTTGGATTTGCATTTTTTTGGTTAAAAATGTGGGGGTTTTTCCCATTGTGCTAGCATTTTTCCCCTCCTAATTTTTTTCAGTTTTGAAATAAAAACTCCATTAGACTAACCTGTACAGTTTCACCACTGTATATGGAAACTGTGGAAAAAAAGAACTCAATTTTGCACAATTTTTTTTCCAAAAAACCTTAAACCAACCTAAGTTTTGGCATGGAGGTTAATGTTAGGACTCAGGGAAGGGTTAATGCTTCAAAGGTATTCATAGAAAAGCCTTGTGGCATGTAAAAGACACATCATGCATGCCTGTAAACTAATACACTAAATATTCCAATTAATTATCAGCCTGAATTGTTGCTAGAACTAGGGAACAGTTCTCCAGTTCCCCAAATGAGCAGTGTGAAATAGCTAAACAAAATGCTGAAGCTCTAGCATTTAAAAATGGAGCATGAATTTTAAAAATAGTCATTCCAGGAATTTTAACCTTTGCCACAAATACTTACCATTATCTTCACTGGAAACTTTGCTCTTCTGAGGACTGCATAATCAAATTGTTAATCTATTTACATTTTCAGTTGCAGTTTACAAAACCAAATTTCACTCAAAAGTTTTGAGATGTTGTTCTCCAATTAGTTTTTTACCAGAGCTATATAAACTCTGTTCCCATTCAGTGACTAACTCACATTTGTGTCTATGCAGATGGGTACAGAAATCCCACATCCACATTCTGAGGTAGTCAGATGAAGCCACATATCCAAGCTTGCTGTTTAAGCCCTACAAAGCAAAAGAGAACACTAATTAACATACTACCACACTAACACAGCAATCTGGTTTTTGTACCTGAGCTGGACTCACATTGACCCGCTCAAAGCACTGAAGGAGCAGCTCACATCCACTCGTATCACTCTGTATTGATGTACACTTTAGATACGCCTATGTGTTGCAAATGAGTGTAGTGCAGAAATATTCAACTGTATTCTGAACATCTTTTTCTGACTCCTGGAAACCACCTATCTCACCTACAGCAGTCAGCTATGTTGAAAAATACAGAGTGCAGGTACAGCATCAGTTATATCCATTCTACTATCTAACATATGACTACTAACTGTGCCATGCAGCAGATCTGATCTATAAGCTGTCCAGTACATAGAAAGTTCAATTCAGCTTATTAAATAAAATTTTTCCTAAAATGGTATTTACTTTTTTCTAAAAATGACTAGAATAGTTTTAAAATTCCTATTGATGCAAATTCTGAATTTTACTTAGATGTGGTAAATCAAAGGTGCATAAGAAATTAATCAGTTCTGATCTTTAGAAATAAGGCCTAGGTGGTATACCAAATATAAACACTGGAAGAAAAATATAATGCTTAAAAACAGCTTAAAGATAAGGGCTGTCATGTATAGATAGTATGCAATAATTGACAAGAAAGGCAAGCATTCTATCCACTGACAGTATATGCATCTTCCTCTGACATCTCTAGTAACAGGGAAAAAAGGACGAAAAGACCAGTTCTGGGAGTCATCAGTTGCAATTATATGATGACCATATACAGCATTACTCACAACCCAGATCAAACTCAAGTTGTTTAAAGGTTGGAAAAAACTTTATGAGGACATACATCAAACACTGGAAGGCTTTATTTTCCTCTATTATTTATTTATTTATTTTCTGCAGGCAATGTGCAAATCGCTGCCTTAAGTACATTGGTGTATACACAATAATTAGTTTCAAGGTAGAAAGAGTTCATCCTTCCATGGTTATTTTGCAACAGCTAAACTAATGCAAAGTGTCCACAAGATAGAGGAAAGATTTCTATGCCAACACTCCATTTCTATAAAAGTTCCCAATGCAGAGAAAATGTTAAGGTCAGCTGAGATCCCCCTACACATGAGATAGATACTCTCTGGCTACTCTTCTAATCATATGACCTACCAGTCAGAATGCAAGCAGAACTCCCCTGGCAAGTACTCACAGCCCAACTACCATTAAGCCTACATTTTCCACCTTAAGCAATTGTATTACCAGTTCCCTCAGCACGGAAAAAGAAACAGCTTATTTTGCCTCCATATATTTATGAAGAAAATCTAGATAATCATGGGTTCACTAACTTGTTGCTGCACCAGTATCACTGATTAACCATAACTTGCAGGGCTACAAAGTAATGAGTCTTGAAGTTGCAAAATATGTGATGAAAGAACATAATTCAAAAATGTAAGTTATTCTGAAAGTTCTTTTACTGTTTAGCATTGTTGTATACAGACAAAGAATCTGCCTGACATGAATTACTAAATAACATGTCCATCCAAGAGCATATCAGTGAAAAACAAACAGGCTTTGAAATGCCCACCATCAGAAGAGGAGAACTGAAACAGAGCCTTTGGTGCTTATACCAAGGATAAAGACCCACATCTAAAATACTGTCCTATTAGTTGTAAGGACTTGCTAACACTCAGTGGATTTAAACAAAATGCACTTACCTGATTTTTACTAAAACCATCTCTCTTTCATCATTCAGAATTCACAGAATGACAGAATTGTTTAGAACCTCATGAGATCATCTAGTCCAACCTCCCCCTGCTCAAGCAGGTCACCTTGAGCCCGCTGTCTGGTCAGCTTTTTAACATCTCCACAGAACCACTTTTTAACATTCCACAAACAAAGCTCCAAAGAACAGCTTTTTAAGATTCCACAACCTCTCTGCGCAACCTGTTCCAGTGTTTGATCACACTCATAGTAAAATAGTGTGTTCTCATGTTCAGATGGAATTTCATGTGTTTTAATTTGAGCCCATTGCCCGCTGTCTTGTCAGTGGGCACTACCAAGAACAGTCTGGCTCCCTCTTGTTCATTCTGTCCCATCATGTATTTATACACATTGGTAAGATCCCCTGAGACGTCTCTTCTCTAGGCTGAAGAGTCCCAGGTCTCTCAGCCATCTCTCATAGAAAGATACTCCAGTCCCTTAATCATCTTTGCGGCCCTGCTCTGGACTTGCTCCCGTAAGTCTGTATCTTTTTTGTACTGGGGAGCCCAGAACTACAAACAGTACTCCAGATGCAGCCTCACCAGGACTGAGAGGAAAAATCACCTCCCTCAAGCTGCTGACAATGCTCCTCCTAATGCAGCCCAAGGTACTATTGCCCATTTTTGCCATGAGGGTGCACTGGCTCATAGTCAGCTTGTTGTCTGCCAGGACCCCAAAACATCCTTCTCGGCAAAGCTACTTGCAAGACTGCTGGACCCCAGCCTGCACTGGTGCCTGAGGTTATTCCTCCCAAGAAGCAGGACTTTGCATTTCCCCTTGTTGAAATTCATTAAAAAATCAATTACTTTAAATTACATTTAGTAATTCAGAGATAGCATAGGAATGATCCGCTGGACCACTAGATTCCAACCTCTACAAAAGTTCAAGAAATTTTAAATAAGCAAATTTGTTTCCAGTTGGATTAACTTCAAAATTATACAGCAAGACAGCTTAAACATTCTTTCTTAGCACATGAATTAATGCAACAGTTGTCTAAAAGACACCTAAGCACAAGTAAATATTCATAATAAAATTCACCACAATATGTTTGGGATGGTTCATGTCCATGGATCAACTCCCTTTAGTCACTGCTTGTACTGGTCACTAAGTGGAAACATCAGGGCAAGTAGAAACAGGAAAAGACAAGACACAGGGGACCTCATGATAATTAACACTCCTCCATCCCCTGTGATCCACGCAGCAATGTAAAACGAGTGGGGCATTATCACTTTTATCTTGTAAGTTATCTTTACTAAACAGGTCTAGAAAAATGGAACAGATCACTAGACCATTTCTGTCCCCTTCAGCTGCCTCACCTAGCTTCACAGCTACCAGATATTGCCTGGGATACTTGTCTTGGGTTCTTTCTGATATCCTTCTTCTGACAGGCTTAATTTTTGATTTTATACTCTTTCTCCTGTTTAATTAACTTCATCCTTTTGCCAAAGAGCACCCGATAGTTACACAGGACACTACTGTGAGCACATGATTAGAGAGAGAACTAAAAGCAATGTTTTAAGCACCCCTGTGGTGAAATCATGAGATATTTATTAATATTTAACATTTCAAATATTTTTCCAATTTTTAAGAAAATATTTAAAATAATACAAATTGCAAACAATAACTAGACATGTAACTCAGATAAAATTTTAGTTGCATAATGATATTACAGGTTTTTGTTGGTACCTTGTTTAGGTTGGTACCCTTTTATTATCACAAAAAATCCAGAGAGCTTTGCAACATCCATCTACAAGTAAATGACAATTTCATGCTATACTATTTATGTATTTATTCCTAAAACCTTATAGAATAAAAGTTTCATGAATATACTATTTATTATATATTTCCAACTTGTACTATTTTCTACTCTACAAGAGTCAAAGTTCCTCCCTCTGCTCTCTGGAAACATGCACGACCCTTGTACGTAGAAGATTTAGCACTGCCTACAAGAGAAAATGCTTAAAGAAGGCCTTTGAAGAACATCAGCAACACATTTAGTGTTTAGATCCTTAATGAACTTCATCTGTTTAACTTCTCAAAGAACAGTTTAAGAGGTGACCTGCACAGCAACACTGACTTTAAACTGATATATCTAGCATACAACCTACCAAAACCAGGAAATCAAGCTATAGCAAATTTAAGTGATAAAAATAAAGCTAAAAAAGTTCAAATCTACTTACAACTGACAGCGAGAGTACCACAAATAATTTAGTAAGAGTCTATATTTCTGGATGATTTTAAATCAAGATTTAAAGATCTTTTTGGTTACCATTTTGTTTTTAAAAGATGTCCTCTAGTTCAATCATAGGTGCTGAATTATAAGCAGCAATTAATTAATGAAATACCTACCATATATACTATGCAGGAAATCAGGCTAAATGACCATAGTGGCTTTCCTTCTGGCCTCAAATCAGAAAGAACTTATAAATGTATTAGCAAATTAGATTATATTTTAAACTCATTTTGAATGCAACTGCTTAAACAGAAAAGCAAGAGTTAGGCTTTATACACCTAACACAAATACTATCAAATATATTGTTTACAACATTAGAACACTAAATATGGAAAGAGTAAACTCATTTTCAAAACTAATCTTTTTCTTAAATGGCATCATCTAGCAAGCTATTTTACTGCTTTGAGCAGTCTCATCAACTTGCATGAAAGACACTAAGTATACTAAAGCTATACAACATGGCAGTAGTCTACATTTTAACTTACCCTTAGGGACTACTTAACTTCATTTCACTTTTTCCAGACCAAAGCAACGGTAAGGATAACCAAGAGATGATATATATGTCATAACTATGTAAAGGTCAACAAGGTTTAAACACATTGGGTTCTACTCATAAATATTTGACTAATAAGAATGTATTTTTCATCTTTAAACCCTAAGATTGGCACCTCAGTAGGCAGCAAATTATTCTGACTGAACATGTAAAATACATGGTTCCTGAGTTGAATTTCTCCAGATATGTGCCTGAATGCCAATGCCAAATATCAAGGAGTGGTAATAATTCTTCTCTTAGCATTCCTTACATTATAAAGGTAACTGATTACATCAATATGAGTTGTATAATGTGCCCAATTCTGAACTTGCTTGACTGACTCCAATTTTGGAGTCACTGACTCCAATTTTGGATTCACACTAGAGTATTTTAGAACCCGGTCCTATACATCTCTTATTACTAACCAAGTGGCAGCTTCATTTAGTTTATAGGACAGAAAGGGCAAACTAGTTTTATCACAGGGGAATAGTTCAGGACTGCCTAAGTTTAGGCAACCTACATTGCCCCTTTAGATATATTTGAAGCAACTGGTTTTAGTGTTACTGTACATATTTGCATAATGCAAATACACTCAAAACCTTTCCTCCCTGACCAAAAAAAAAAAAAAGCTAGGAAAATGTTTTTTTTCTTTTTATAATTCAAATGAAAATTTATTTGATGTGTAAAGAAGTCATTACTGGCTACGACTCTATGGAATTACATACTTTTATATTTCACTTATTTAGTGGCTCAAATAATCCATCTGTACCATCATCTCTTGATCCTTGAACTGAAAAACACCACGTCTGAACAAGTAGCCATATGATTCCAGAGAGAATGTCATCATATAAATCATTAACATTTTCCTTACTAAAAAAGAGGGAGGTGGGGGGAACCTAGACAACAATTTCATACATTTACGTGTTTTCCAGGCTGTTGGATTAGGCAGGTCTTTTTTCCCCCAAATTGGTATGGCTTGAGTTAGATTTAAAATCAGTTCCCAGGGGAGGTTGATAAATGGATTAAAGTGGAACATAAATTCCCTATGTCACCCAGTCCCTTAAACCTTGATGTCAGTAACATGCCTAATCATTCCATTATTATAAACGTCAAATATGTTTTACATGTGTTAGAAAGAGTGAATGGGTATCAGAAGAAATGGAAGACTCAAGAAACTCTAATGCTATTATAAACGTCCATGCAAAAATATCTAAAAAATTAGAGTGTTCACCCATTATTATTTTGGATTCTTATTTTCTTGTAATTTGCACACTGAATCCCCTACTATGAGAGGTAGACCAGTGTATCCATTGCACTACACATACTTTGCTTTCCCTTAATGGCGCTACTTCTGTGAGCTAGCATAACAAACTGAAGAGTGTATAAAGACAGAATACAAACTTGCAGTGTGATTTTTTTTCAGTAGTTAACTTGAGAAATTGTACACAGGAATACTGCTTAGAAAATACAAGAATTTTTACTCTACTCAGCAAAATGAAATGCCTCAGCTGAAGTAGTGTTTGCATTGGATTTTAAGAAAGATGTTGCAAAGTATACAAAGCAAAAAAATGACAACCCTTTCAGAAAAATGACTTACAAGAAAGGACTGAAAGAACTGGGCATGCATACACTACCAAACAAAAATAGGAGAAGTGGATCAGCATTACAATAATCCTGAAACAAATAAAAAAGCTAGTGATTTATCATTCTCCCCTTTCTTCAAAGTATACAGAGGAAAGTGGTTTCATTTGCAATCCATAGGCTTGGAATTAAACATTATAAACAAGCTTTCCAAGCTCAAGTGAAGTAAAATACTGCCACGTTACCAATGGACACTATGAAAACCTCATTATCCTCATTATGGAAGTCTACAACAACAAATTAGAAATATTTCACTCTGAGACAGTGCAGTTATATTTGATACTATCAAACATCTGATCTGGTTGATCTCTTGAGGTCAGCTGCATTCTACATTTCTATGAATCTGTGGTAATAGTCATTCAAAGAGTATTACAATTGTTTAATGGTGAAAATACTTTATATGTAATGAGAGGTAAGAATGCTTGGGCAATAAAGCATTAAGCATTTTAGAAGAAAATCAGTTAAAGGAACCTCAGTTATTCAATATAACTCCCTAAGTATAAGGTGACAATGGAAATTTCACTACTAGGGGAAAAAAAAAATCACCCTTAATCTACTTCTATATCCCTCCCCAAAGCTTATCTGATTTAAATAATCCAAAGTTCCCTAAAAATTGTTATATGCTTAAGAGTTCCAGACTACACATAATAAGGTCCTAATTTTGAGGTTGGCTAATCATACACAGCTTCCATTAAAGTCAAACAGCATTGGTGAGTCACCACAAGCTACATAGGAAAACCTTTGCTGTTTTTTCTTTGTGTGGGAGTAAAAGGAGGTGGACAGAAAAAAGACCCAAACTACCACAACAGCACATAATTCTACAAATTTAAGTTTCTGTTGCCAGTTGTTACACACTGCATAAATCAACAGGTCAGGAAGTTAGCACTAATCTGTTATCTCTCACAATTTGTGCTTAGGTGAAATTTGTTCCTCTTTCAGAGTTTTTGTTGGAAAGCAGTAAAGCACAATACTGAAGCTAGTTTTAGACCTGTAAAGTATTTACCTTTCTATTTGAAATACTTCTGGTTTTAAGGAAAGAGAAATAGATGAGCGACTTAGCTGCTCTGAAATTTACAACAAGTTAATAAAAACAACTTAGGCAATTCAGCAGAGCCTTGCTGTCTCACAATAATGCTTAGGAAATATATTGCAAAGTTACAAAATTTTGCTAATTAGCAAAAATAAAAAATAAATACTTAAAACAGTACAATCTATCACGAAATGTACTTTTTATTTCACTAGAATAGTTGTATTTTAAGTGGGTTAATTTAGTTTTAATATATTTACACATTGCAACATTACTGTTACAATGTCAAACACTGAGAAACTTGGAAATTACACTACCCATTTTGGTGTACAACCTTGATTCAGTCCTTCTGTTCATCTGTATTACAAAACAGTTCTTAATTTCTAATTTTTCCCTCCTTTGCCTTACTTGCATAGAAAAAAGTGTACCTCCTCAGTACTTCTTTCTAACCTTTAAATTCAAAATCTGGCCTCACTTATTCTTTACTGCATGCTGTCCATGTCATACATACTAATAATAGTCTTAGTAATTTCAATGTACATTCTCTAATGAAGTTCATTACCATAGTAGCTTATTGCATATGCACTAGCATGAAGATATATATTAGCAAATGTATTTCCAAAACATCTTCTCCTCTGTCATGTATATTTTTGTATACTTTTGTGTATATGCATATATATATTTATTTTTTCATTCATATATGTGTGTATGAGAGAAACTAAGTTTGAAAGATTTAGGCCAAAACTGTTCACTGATTTGGGCTCTCCAGTGTAATACACCTAGGACCTGATTTTTCAGACGACCGTGGTCAGTACACTCTGTATGTTCAAGGTACAACTTCCATTAAATTCAGTTCCATTGATAGTGCTTAACATTTAGTGCAATGATGCTCTCAAATGTAAATTCTTAGCAGAACATATGCAAGATAATCATATTGCTTAATGGTTGGCACCTAATTTAGATGTCTAATTTGTGAGGTTAATCCCCCAAGGCTCTTGTCAACAGAAAGAGGTAGCCCTGCTGTCTCTGGCTATGTATCCCTATTTCCTCCCACGTGCTGGCACTTAACATTTATAAGGCTGTTCAGTGAATTGGACTCACAAGTTGATTTAGCTGAAAAATAATATTTTTAGGGAGGTTTTTTGCATGTCAAGTTTTCAGCTGGATCAGCTGATCTGTCTGACCACGTATGTACACAATCAGCAGTAGCAGTAATACAAGTGCACAGGTATTACTCTGAAACTGGCCAGAGCAGATTGGGATGATCTCTTTAGCCAGCTGCTTATGGCACCTATGTAATTAGATGGCTGGCACAGAATAATGTGCATGTTGTGTCAAAAAAAGCCACATGGAGAGAAAATTCCATCAAGTGTCTTCTAAGCTTACATAAAAAATCTGTAACAAAGGCAAGGAGAGAATCCGTATTTCCTGGGCAGCAGTCAAATTATCTTTACACTTAAATTCTTTTTCTATAGTTCCTGCTTCATTCACCCAGTACATATTCCAAATTCTGCAACAAATGAGGCAGAGGTCCTACAGAAAACAATCTAATTCATCACACAACTACAGGGTTTTCTCTGTACAGTGAATGAACCTGAAATCCCTTGGGGAAAAAGCAGTATGCAGTAGTTAATGATATTTTAACACACATATAGACGAAGAGGGCAAATTAACATTAAATAATTTAATTTGAAACCAGAAAGGTATTTTCATATAAGTTTCTGTATCTGACTACTGAGAGCTTAAAAAGGCAAATCCAAACTCCAGAAATTTCATCATGTGGAACTGCAGTGGAGTCAAGTGGCAGGGTAAGAACACTTAGGGCATGTTACCATCTCAGTTATAGAAATTGATTTTTAAATAACTCATCATTTTCAAAAATCTTTTACAGCTTGTTACAGAAAATACATAAACATGCAGCTTAGAACCATAAAAGCAGCCCAAGTCCATTAAAATTGATAGACTTTCAATTGACCATAGATGAGACCCCACGCATATAAAGCAGTGTTTTCAAAACACTGTACGAATGCAGACTTTTTTTCTAAATTACTTCAACAAGCAAATAAGTATTTTAAAGAAACATATACTGGGTATACCAATAGTACAGAAAACTAGATTAATTTGCCTCAATGACTTCTGTAATTGCGAAGAACAAATCTGAAGCCACAGAAGGAAAACAATGCCTGCCTGTCTTTTTAAATTGGTATTCTCCTATGTATAATCATTCTATTGCTGTCACGTTCTTCACACTGTTGTGGTATCAAGCAATTCCATGAATACTTTCAGGGAAAAAAACAGAAACTTATGGTGACTTATCACCTTCTGAATTGGCAAAACAGTTAATGTTTAATAGTGATGTATAGACCAACTGTTCATTTTTTTATTTGTCTAATACATACTGAAGATATCATGGTTTGTTTCACAACACAATCACTTTCAGAAAGTACATTAAAACCTATGGATATAAATTACATCATAAATTGAGGGTTCTCCTTGTTTATGAGGTAACAACTATATCCTGTGGAGGTGTTTATTAGACCTGTTACAGATACAGTTGCTACCAAGTTAAGTGGAAGCATGCTCAAGTTTTTCTTCCGATACAAAAATGTCAAATAAGAAGAGCTGAATTTCACAACAAAAAAACACAGAAAATATGTCAAAAGACTGAAAAATACTTGTAGAAACATGTGCACTAAAGTGAATGAAGTGGGACTATTACAAGCATTAGAAAATTGTAACAAGCACTCCAATCAGTTGCAAATGAGATTCTAGTCTTACTGTAGGTCCCAACACTAGCATCTACAATCAATAGATTGAAAAATATATATGAATATATATGACTGCTAGCAGTCTTTGCATTAATTTTGTTACAGAAAGCAACATGGACCAGAGATTGTGTCTATGAAGAAATGGGGTGGTAAAGTAAAAAGATAGCTGTAAGGTCATAAAAATCAAATCAAAATTTGCACTTTGTGCATGAATTGATTCCTCGTAATATCATACTATAATTACCTATTCTGAAAACACAGTGGTTTTAAGCTCTGTGGAGAATAATGAATAGTATTTTAACTCTGACCTTGGCTGTAAATCACACTATGCAAGCACCTTCTTAAGGTAATGGGAGATATCTACTAATATCACAGTTAAACTATCAACTAACACAAAATAAAAAACAGACCAAGGGTCCATTACCTACTGTCCAACACCAACTGTGGCCAAGACTACCTGCAAGGAATGATGGTCATTACTGGAAGTTCTCTGTCAGGTGTTTCACTCTATCTCCCTGTCTTTATTTTCCCCCTATAGCTTACCTGTCATGTCCTCTTCCTTTTTTCACAGAATCACAGAATCGTATAGGTTGGAAAAGACCTTTAAGATCATCAAGTCCAACCGTAAACCTAACACTGCCGAGTCCACCACTATCCCATGTCCCTAAGCACCTCATCCAAACGTCTTTTAAATACCTCCAGGGATGGTGACTCAACCACTTCCCTGGGCAGCCTGTTCCAATGCTTTACAACCCTTTCAGTGAAGTAAAATTTCCTAATATCCAGTCTAAACCTCCCCTGGTGCAACTTGAGGCCATTTCTTCTCATCCTATCACTTGTTAGCTGGGAGAAGAGACCGACCCCCACCTCTCTACAACCTCCTTTCAGGTAGTTGTAGAGAGCAATAAGGTCAACCCTCAGCCTCCTTTTCTCCCGGCTAAACAACCCCAGTTCCCTTAGCTGCTCCTCATAAGACTTCTTCTCCAGACCCTTCACCAGCTTCGTTGCCCTTCTCTGGACATGCTCCAGCACCTCAATGTCTCTCTTGTAGTGAGGGGCCCAAAACTGAACACAGTATTCGAGGTGCGGCCTCACCAGTGCCGAGTACAGGGGGACGATCACTTCCCTAGTCCTGCTGGCCACACTATTTTTGATACAAAATTTTTTCCCCCTCATTTATCATTCCCCATCATTTTTTTTCCCCATAGTTTTTTCCTCTTTAGTCCTCTGTCCTTCTTGGAAGGAAACTTAGTTCATACAATAGATGGACTGGAACCCAACCCCAAGGGAAAAATCAAGAGCAGCTGCCACAGGCAGATACCAAGGAAACAATATAAGAACAAAGCAAGCACATAGTTACTTCCTGAGAACGTTCCTCCAGGATCCAACCATTTGCAGCTCTGAGACACCCTGAGCCAAAGGTAAATTTAAGTTTTTCATGCTTTTTTTTCTTATGTATTTCATCCGGTTGCTCATCGAATTTATGCAAACTTCCACTATCTACAACATCTTACAATATAGATGTCCACAGCTTAATTACACATGGTCTGATGTTTTATGTAGTAAAACTGCAGTGGCAGTATGATTGCTGTGAAAAAGTATGCAGTGAACTCTTTCTGCTAGGAACATCTCATTTTTTTCTCATTGGATTTTTGAGCGTTTCATTGCAATAGTTCTATATCAACTAATTTAGACAAAGAGTGGTTTATACTTTGCATACAGAACTTCTCATCTATGTTTTGCATTTCACCATGCAAAATACTTCTTTGCAATGAAAAGCAGCAGTTTGCATATTTGAGGGCTGTTATCTCTTTATGACAGCATATTAGCTCCTCTTGGCTTCAGTGAACCTTCATGCTAGAAGGTTATTTACTTTTTTTTAAAATAATTTTGAAATCTACAAAACCTTGTTCCAGTCAGAGAGTCTACAAAACATATCCAATATATACATAATGCATACATCAACATTTGTAGTTTGGTCCATAGACTGATAACTTCATATTGCAGTTCTTCTAACCTATTTCACTTCTCTGCATTGTAGACTGAAGTGTCACCTGATTTATGAAAAAAAATCAAAAACATGTACTAGTGAACAAGTGAAATGAACAGAGATAGCAGTTATAAATAGTAACATTACATTTTTTAAAAACACTTTCACTGGAAATTATCCTACAACAAAGACAGCAAGATGTTGTTTTTTTGGTTTTTTGTTTTTTTTAAAGAAGCACTATTGATTGTTTCTAAAGGAGCAGGAGTAGTGGTAGTGAAGGACCTTTTTTTTTTTTTTTTTTTTTTAATCTATTTCAAAGGAAAAGTCATAATTCTCACCTTTGGAAAAGATAGGGGAAAATGACCCTTTCTATGGCCCAAGAAAATTATATCCTTATGGACCTTTAAAGTGGATACCAGATTGAAAGGAACACCCCCTTCCCTCCCAAACACCCTTATCTCCTACAATTAAGGATACTACTTGATAGAGCTAAAGAAATTAAATTATCTTTACATTAAATAATACTCTCCTTTAAAAGAATGCTCTTTTTTCAATTTCAGATATTATTTTTTGGTCTCTGCGTAAGGAATGAAATCTGTAATTTGGCTTAGCTTCACTGTATTTTCTTTTTCTGTGGGGCAACTAATGAGTTTCAAACATTTATATTTAGGTCATAGTACCAGAAGTAGCTGTTCCCAGGAAGGGTCCTGGTTCCAAACAACACTCACTAAAATCCGTGGAGGATCAGGTGATAGCGGGTTCATTAGGCATTGTCAATCAATTAGAAATCAGTCTCACAAATATTCCTAAATGACTGACCCTGCTGACATACCCGTGCTATTCATTTTTCCTTGAAGTTCCAGATCTTGTACTCTTGCAAGAAACTTTGTAAAGTTTCTGGCTAAGATGCAGAAAAACACTTAAAATGTGATCCTAAAGCTTTCAACAGAGAAAGCAAGTGAACAGATCCTAAAATCTATAAAAGTAAAAAATTAAGTTCTTAAGATTTAAAACAAATTTCATGGATTAAGTGCCTGAAACCTCCAGGTTAGGATTCCAGTAGCCTGTATACAGTTCATGAATGCAATTAAACTGAAATTAAAGGGAATATTTATATTTCTCAGTCAAATGCATGGTTAATTCCCTTCATAACCTCTAGTTTTTATATGTTGTTTATAAAAGGGCATACCTATCTTCCAAGTAATTCAATAAAAGTTATTAAAAATGCCCAGCACAGAAACCAAGGCTTGCAACATACTGATATTTAAATATTTAATGATAATATTTTAATATTTAATATTATTATTTGCTTAAGTTTGAGAGCTAACAAACTTTGAAGTAAATCCAAGCACAAACTTGGCTGGTTTTCGTCTAAAATTTAGCGGGAGCCATTTCTGTGTGCATGTGCAACACTGCAGGCCAATAACGCTCGGGCCCTGCCAGGATCCCCAGCCCCACTACTTCATCATTTATTTTTTCTTTAAACCGGAAGAATCGGTAATTTCAAAGTGACTTTTGGAAAGGGCCTTGGAAATCATACTTTAAAGCCGTAATACAGCAGGGCTTACACACCCCATCCCCGGGCAGCCACTACCGCACACCACAGAAGGCCGACACACAGGGCCCGCCCCGCCCCAGCGCACCTTGGTCTCCTCAGCCCGTGGGCGCCCGGGGCCGCCGGCGGGGCTGAGGGCGCGCCCGAGGCGCCCTACGCCGCCCTCGCAGACGTTAAAGCAAGGAGCGGCTTGTAGGGCGCAAAGCGGGCACCGGCGCAGCCATGAGGCAGCCAGCGTCCTCCTCCACCCAGGCGAGGCAAAAGAGACCGCCTCTGTGCGACACTCTGTGCGAGGGTGCCGCTACCTCCGTGAAAGCGCCATTTCCGCGCGGGGCCCGGCGGCCCCAGCGCCGCGCACTCCCCTCCCGCCTGGGCGGCTGCGCAGAGCCGAGCGGCGCGGGATGGCGGCTCTCCCCGCCCTCCCCCCCCGCACCGCCCCGGCCGGGCCGCGGGGCGGAGCTGCGGGAAGCGGCCGCCGCAGCCGCCCCTGACTGCCTGGGCACCGGGCTTGTAGCAAAGGGCGCCCCGGGGTTGCCGCGACCCGGCCTTCTGCCTCTCGCCGCCGCGGTGCCGGGGGCCGGAGCGGCGCAGCCCGCTCCCCTCGCCCCTCCCGCCGCCGCGCAGGCCCGGCGCCGCGAGATTAGGCGGGGCGAGGCATGAAGCTGACCAAAGCCCAGTACGATGAAATAGCCCAGTTCCTGGGGCACGTGCAGCCCACCCGGCAGAGCCTGAGGAAGCTGAAGGAGAAGTTCCCTAGGTAAGTGCTTCCTGCCCTCCGGGGCCGCTGCCCGGCGCGGGGCGGGCGGCTCGGGCCCCGGGCGGTGGCCTGCGAGCTCGCTGCGGGCGGGCGAGGGGCCGCAGGGGGCCGTCCGCCAGCTCCAGCCGGTGCCCCCAGTTCCAGGCCCCACACGGTACAAAATCACTTGGACACGCACACGGTCGTCGAGGGCAAGCGACAGCTCGCTGAAGCTACTGCTGGGAGCAGGGTACTTCTCACTCTCTGTGACCTGAGAAGTTGGCACAAAATAAAGGGCGCTTCCACCCCCGCCACACGGCCAAGTAAAAGCTCTCGGGTCACTCATGAGGCTCTTAAACACCAAATAGATCTTCTTACGTGAATGAAGCCTTAGGGCTCAGGCCAGTCCTCTGAGAGCAAGGATGGAATCTGGCCTGGGATACCACTGTCCCTGTGGCTTAGGGAAAAGGGGCTTTCCGGACCCATAACTCTTTACTTGGTGCTGCTCGCCAGTTGAAAGCTGGAAAAGGGATCATCTAGTTACATATGAGCATGCATCTGCTTCCTCACCTGACCTGCCTTCAGAATTGTCAAAGGCATTTGCAAGTGACCATAGGCTAGCATGGGAAGGTGTACATGACAGAATGTGCTCCGTGCACTGATTGTCGTTGCCAAAATTTGTTTGCTACCAACAACAGAGTTGTAAAGGACATGTTGCAAGTTTTTTTTTCTTTTTTTCAGGTTTGGGGGAAACATTACTAGTGCTGAATTGGACAGGAAACCAAATCGGATTCTTTGGGGAAAGGAGTGGTGCTGTCCACCACTGTAATCTGCTACAGTGTGCCAGAAAACTGCAGTTTTTTAAGTGCTGTGCTTACTTTGGTGAGAGAGAGAAATAAGTAGAACAGAAAATCATTCTCATGCTTCCGAGCGAGCCTTGCTAGTCTTACCACAAGCGTGGCTGAGGAAACTGAAGCTGTGTATAACTTACAGTAAGTGGATGAAGAGCCAACATTAACTTTGGCTTTTAAACCATCCAGTGAAATCTTTTCCTCTTCAGGAAAGTGTATTATGTAGTTAAAAATCAGGCTGAGGGAACAGCCCTGTTATAGAGAAGAAGTGATGCTAAAGCAATGTAGTTGGTTCAGTGCGTGCATTGAGTTGTGTTGTTGGGAACCCAGCTCACCTTGCACAGTACTTCTGCAACGTGGGAAACCACTTACTGTGACAGCATATGTCTAAGGAGCTTAGGCTTGGCTTTATCACTTTGGTGCTAATGAAATTAGAAGCGAGTGTTTGTGTGTATATGTGTGTGCATGCACGCCACAACTGCACATGTTCTCTTTTTCTAGTCTCCTTATAAAGCTGTCTTGAAAGAGGGTTAGAATTTGGGTTGGTTTGCCAGGTCAGTCCCTGTGTGTAGGAACCTGCTTCCAAGACAGATGCATAGGCACATGAGTGTCTGTAATAGGGAAAATAAGTTTGTCAGAACACTACCAGGCCTTTCTGCTGATACATTTTAGTTCCAAATCCACTCCTTTGATGCTGCAAAAGATCCATTGACTCCTCAGTTTCAGAACTTGATGACTCCTGAAAGACTACATACTAATAACAATGTAGAGTTATATTAGCAAAAAATTACATTTTTTCGAAAGCAGCTGGCTCAGGTGTGGCAAACACTGAAAAGCAGAGATTACCTGTAGTAGTTGCTTCCATGATTTGCTGGCTTAACATACTGTTATCATGTTACCCACACTATGAGATGAGAATGTCCTCTTCTGAATTCTGCTCCTAGGCCTCTCCTGAATTTTGTTTGTCCATCCTGGGAGAAGGCTAAAATCTTCTATTTGAATGATGAATGAATTGATACCTTTATTTAAAAATGTCTGTCTTCAGTATATTTTGAGGAAGTCTGCCTGTCTCCTTTCTGTGAATGGCTCAGCAAGTGATGTTTCTTTGTTGTCTTTTTGTTTATTTCTCGTAGCAGGGCAGATGCAGAAGACCCTCAGAGAAAAAGTTTGAAGTAGCAAAATATGTTAGGCTAATGGTTTTGAGATGCAGTTAAAAAAAAATTTATGCATTCCAAGGCCACTGCTTGCCTTAGCAGCAAGGGAGATGTATTGAAATAGATACATGTTATAATGTGAAAAACAGGCCGTCTCTACAACCGTTATCTTGTAAAAGAGGCCAGCTGCAAAGATTTGTAAACTTGTGTGCCATCTTAAGTGCTGAAGGGGAGGCTTTTTCAGTGATGTGTTTTATAACTGTGGAGTAAGTTTCTTATAATCTACAACCTGTGTCATTCTCTTCTAGGATGAGAAGGGTCTGATTGGACTTTTTGGCTGCTTTTTTTCTTTATGAAAACCAAAATCAAACAAACAAACCCCTCACCCCACCCACCCCAACTTTCTAATTCACTCTTTTTAAGAAAATATTCCAGAAGCTGTCATGGCACTTGCAATGTGATGAAGGTGTCCATAACCAGTTTGTCATTATTATATGGTAACAGTTGCTGATTCAAACTGGAAAATACTAACATCCATTATAGCTGCTTTCACCTTGCACGTTCAGTCTTTCCCCAGGAAGGATCGTATTCCACTGGTAATGAAATACATAAATTGACAGTTTTCAAGTATTTCTGGTTCCTACTGCCTCATAGATCTTGAGAGTCTTTGGATTTCTGCATTAATCTGCTCAGGTTTTTTTCTAATACTGTCTTATCTATTGGTTCCTCCCTTGTCTGTTGTGTTTCTCACAGTTTATGCTCCTTATTTGTATAAACTATCTTTCACACTTTGTTATGGGCCTGCTCTTGTTCTGCATTTTCTTCCTAAGAGTAATTTGTAATTTCCATAAAACTATTGCCACGGTTTAGTGTGTATAGGTGTGCTATGTGGTGGCTGCCAACACGACCTGTGAATCTAAATAATTTTTTAACAAGGTAGTTTGTTCTTTACTATTATTGAACTACTTCAGCAGGTGAGATTACTGCTTCAAAAAGGGTGTTGCCATGTGATTTATTAATGTGAAATAGTCAAAATTAGACTGCTTCTAATACTGTTTATAAGTACCTTTATACAAGCATTGAGACTTTTAAAATTTTTTTAATGTTCCTGTAACATTACAGACAGCATGGATTTAGTCTGCTTTGCTTAAAATCCAGTTATTTTGCAAAAATAGAAACTTGGGAATCAAACTGCTGTTCTTTTCCTGTTAGTGCTACGCTTTGTATTCCATGCCTGGCAATTACCAATGTATTTATTTATTTATTAATTCTTAAGGTATTTGTTACATGCTTAGCAGTTGTCTTCCAATGTGTTCATGTTTAACAGCAGAATTTTTGGATGACCTGAGGATTATCAAAATGTAATTTTGAGCACTAAGCGCAATAAATCTCTGCCAGTATTGGGTCACTGATGTGCAGTTCCTTTGAGCTTCTTAACGTATACACCACTGGACTGATAATTCTGTATGTTCTGTGTTGTGCTCTTCTAAAGCATACCATGTTTTCTGCTTTGTTTCTCACCTGAATGTATCTGCTTGCTAATGATTTGTGTTTTTCTTTGTAACTTCTGTATTTTAGTCTTCTGCTTTCTCCTTAGCCATGGGCTCATGTTCTTCTGTGATACTATTCTTCTCAATGAGACCTAATGTCTAAATTGGATTGCCCATTGTAGGGCTAGTTGTAGGAAATGTAGGGTATTGCAGGAAATGCTCTGAGAAAGTTACAATCTCTTTATTTTCAATGCTTGTTTCTCTCTTAAATAGTAGTTAGAGCTGCCTACAAGTAGAATCTTCTGCATAAGAATCATCTTAGCATTACCTGTTTATGGTGACAAGATGTAGGTTAGACCTTTTAACTGTTTTCAAAGACTATTTTTACTTGTCCAGAAAAGTCCAGCTTCTAAGGGTTTGATTCATACCCAAGCTGATATTCTAGTACTTCAGTTTAGTTGTTTCCAGGATAAAGAAAAAAAAAAATCTCAGTTCTTCTGTATATGGCAGAATACATAGTGTCTCTTCGAAACTTTTCCTGAAGCTTCTTACCAATAGAACACGATTGACAAATGACAGGACCCTTCTCAAATCTATACCTTGTACATATTTTGCTGCTCTTTGTATCCAATTCTGATTGAATATTGCAGTTTTCTTGACTGACTCTTCCTCTGGTCTCTACCAGGCTTTCTAAGGGTGTAAGGTTTGCTGACCCAATTCATTATGGTACTGTCTTGTTTTTTCTTCTGAAGTTTTTCATGGTTTGGTTCTGTTCCGAGTCTTTGAATTTCTTACACAACATTGTGCTTGAATTGGGGATTCCAGAAACTTTCTGACAGTGCAGATTGGCTCAGTAGCCTTGCATCTTTTAGAGATTCCAAAAGCTGTGCTTTTCAAGTTCTTGCATTGAACTGTTGTGAAATATATTTCATTCCATCTAGGAGTGCTATATTCTTCCATAGCACAATTAGTCCAGTCTATATTGTTTCTTTTCCTTACTTAAAGTTGTTAAACAAACTTAGTGCCTCTAGCCCAACTTCCCTTTCCATACCTTCACTTTTATTCCTGTAAAAGAAGCATTCTTTTTTGAGCCTATCTGAGTGCAAACTGTGTTTACAGGGAGTTTCAAAGTACTAGGATTTCAAAGTATTAGAATTTATAGCAGCTTCTCTGTGCGGGTCTTCACTTTTCTTTCATGCATCTATTCAAAGAAGTACTGTCCTGTTTGTCCCTTCTGTGAAAGCTTCCTTCGTAGTGATCAGGAAGAGCTTTTCTTACAGCAGAAAGGTAAGGGAAGCTGGCATAAATGTGAGAGAAGAACTCCGCTCCCGCCCCTTCCTTTTTTTTTCCAATAAGGAAGAGAAAAACGTGATGCACAGGTTCGTATTGATATACTTGATATTTGAGTATGGATATTTGGTTTTAACATATGTAACTTCATGTTTGATTATTGGAATGCACACAGTCTTTGTTCCCAGAGCATATCAAGTGATGCACATTCCTCTACATTCATGACCTGTCTTCTTCATTACTTATATCACTTCAGGTTTTACATACATTTTCAGTAGTTATGTTGCTCTTTCTCCAAATTACTGATAGCTTTATTAAATTACACCGGGTCTGGAAAGCATCCCAACAAAATTTTTCATTTAAAAAAAAAAATGTATCTGCATGGTAATGTCTCACAATGTAAATTGGAAAATATAATCTGTTTATTTTTTGCTCATTTTTGTCACTTTCTTAGCGATGGTTCATAATGAAACAAAGGCCCTAAAGAAGTTTAAATGTATGACGTCAATGTTATTTATTTTACCAGCTGTTTAAGACTGAGTTAACATTTTTTCTTCCACTTTTCCAGTGTCATTATTGCCTTTCTTTTTGGGTTTTAGAGTTGGGGGTAGATAGGCATCTGATTCTCCTCTTACAGCCAGTTATATTTACAAGGAAATATATTGCTTTTTCATGAATAATTTCATTCTGCCTTTGTGCTGTCGCTTAGATTATCAAGCAGTATTGATAAGCCCAAGATTGTTGCAGTTGGAAACAAGAAGGTAGAACTACTCCTCTCTTTCATCTCCCCGCCCCCCCCCCCCTTTTTTTTTCCCTTTCCATTTCTGTGTTCTAGTACCTGCTGCTAATGGAGCCTGGAGATTGAGTCAAGGTGGAAGGAGAATTCTCTATCCTCTGCTCTAGTGCTCCTTGGAGCTGCTGTTACCCAGGAAGGAGGACAGTGGAGCTCAAGAGCAGAGGGCAGCTAGTTCTCTACATGGATTTCAGAGCTGTAGGCTCAGAACTAAAGCACAGGTATATTAGACAGGGAAATCTTATCTATGAGCAGGCAACCTCCTGGTGTGTGACACTTCAGTTGCACTCTCTTCTGCCTGGAAAGGCTCTCGTCATAGCAAAACTGACATAATTCTTGTAACTTTTCTTGCTCTCCCTGCTCTTCTGAGTAGTTGGTTAATTATTTTGGAAAGCAGAGAAACTAGGCTGTTTTTCTTTACTCTGCAAACATTGATCTAGCAAATCTCATTTAGAAATTTGCCTTTGTGCCTATGAGTGCTAGAAACTTATTTCTTTTACAAAAAAAGAAAGTATAAAGGCAAATTTTAAGCTCCATCTGCTTTTCTGTATTCTCACTACTTAACAATGAAATAAACTCATGCTCTGCCTATATAAACCACCTCATTGATTTCAGTAGACCAGCTCATGAGAGAAAAGAAAGTGGACGTTACTAGGAGATGCAGACTTGGAGGGAGACGCTAAATGGCCATTGGTATATTTCCACCCTGTCTATTTTGTAGTGGCAAATACTTTGCACTGCTGTACTGTGTTTAAATGATCTGGAGCACATAGCTAGAGCAGCTAGGAAAATAGTAGTTGTATTTGTTTTTTCTTCTTTAATGTTAGACTTCAGAGTAAACAAAGTTTTGCACTACTCTTTGGTTTTGTCTGTTATATGTAGCAAAAGCCGAATATAATTTAAAATTTCTTAAGTACTTGAAGTTGCATTTAACCCCACACGTAATCAGATTGATAATAAGAAATGAGAAAGAGGTCTTGGCTCATTATTTGAAAAGAAAATTAACAATATACAAGTTTTCAGAAATTACCTACAATAAAATGTAGCATATTCAAAATACTCTTAAAATAAAATAAAAATTTACTATACAAAGTAATTTGTGAGTTCTGATCTGATATTCTTCCCTTTGGAAAGGTGTTCTCACTATTTGAACCCTTGGTAGGATATCTAGTGTAAGATATTACAGCTTTGATAGGCTAAACCAGAAGGTGGTACAGATTTTCTTTTTTCACTGTAAATGTCAGTGAACAATCTTTAAAGAACTTGTAACTGGTTGGATTTGGTATGTCTCACTAAAAAACTGTTTGCTTATGCTATGACCCTAAATAAGAAGGATACTAATCCTCCCCTGTAATACAAAGTATTGCGTGACGGAAATTAACTAAATCAGCATATAACTCAGAAGAACTTTGCATCTTCCATTATTCATTAGGTTACATGTAAGATACTTATTTAAAAGCTAGCTATTGATAGCGGTGGAAGCTTTCAGAGTAGGGAAATACAGTTTTGCACAGTTTTGGGACTCTCCAATACCAGCAGACAGGATTTAGACAGAAAATTCTTACATTGGCACATGTAAATTCTAGGTCTTCAAGACATCAGTGCCTTCCAGATTTGTTTGGAAAGAGATGGAAAGGACTTTTTTTGAGTTGTTTGCATGTTATCTATTAACTGAAAAGTAGATGACATGTATAAGCATGTGCCAACATGAAAGTTAATTTTGAGGGAAGTCCATTGTAGTTTTCTGTTACAATTTTTATGAATGTAATCATTCTCTTCCTTTTGTAAGAATTCCCACATATGTGATCCCTCCTAGCAAAATGCAAAGTTATTTTAAAGGTTAGTCTTGAAATTTTGTTTGAAATACACAACCAAAATTAAGGTTGTACTTTCTGAATTCTTGAGTACTGATAAGTCTCTTCCTTCTCTCTTAACCTTTTCCCCTTCCAATACAGGAAGTGCTACCATATAGGAGTGTACTGATCATTTTATAAAAAAGAAATCACACAGAACAGGACTTATTACACTTGTGAAATTCATTTTGACTGAGTAAAGGGAAAGCCTGTTTGGCCTTGAGGAATTTATACAAACCACTTATAAGCCAATCCTATATCCTTTGAAGATTTGATGGTGACGTACAATGATTGGAGGGGGCCTCTTAAAGCAGACGTGGAAATTAGTTCCCTATAATTTGAAAATGCATTCTGAGTCTGTTATAGCTGTGTGTTAGGTGCTCTTGTGTAATACAGAGGAAAAGAAAGAAAGAGAAAAAAGAAGAAGAAAATACAGAGAGAAAAGAGAAAAAGAAAAAAGGACAGAAAAAAAAGAAAGAAAAAGACAGAAAAAATAAAAATAAACAGAAAAAAGAGAAGAATATAGACAAGAGGGAAAAGAGAGGAAATGCAAGAGAAAAAAGGGAGAGAAAAAGAAATAAAAAGGGAGAGAAAAGAGAGAGAAAAAGAAAAAAGGAAGATAAAACAGGAAAAGAGAGAGAAAGAGAAGGAAAAAAGATTAAAAGAGGGAAGGAAAAAAGAGGGAAAGGGAAAGAAGGAGAGGAAGAAAGATAGAGAAAAAGAAATAAAATCCTTTTACATGTCAAAGCTGGGGGAGTTGTCTTGGTCACAGTGTACATTACTGCGTTAGTCCATGAAGTTTAATTTGGTTGTACTTTCTGCCACTTCACAAATTCCATGGTTGTAATAATCACCAGTAGGATAGGAATATAAGTCTTGTGGCACTGTTTTTTTCTAAGTATTTCATTCTAAAGCAAGCTTGGTGTCACCAGACAGACCAACAGATGTCTGTAGATTTAAGGGCTAGATTATGGTGGTTGTTAAGGAAGGATGAAGTGGAAGTTTTAACACTGACCATATGTGCATTTTAATTGACTTGTAGATTTTAGGATACCATTATATTCATGTTGCTTGTACTTAAGGACAATGATGATAAAAATGGTAATTCTTGATTGGATATCAGAAACAGTTCCATCCTGTATCATTCTTCTGAAGCTTGCAAACAAGTCTAGCCTAGAGTTTTATGAGCAGAGGGGATTTGCTATATCAGAGAGGAAAATATTTTATTCATGTATTGTTTTTTGGACAATCATATTCTGGGCTATATTACAATGGCACGATAAATTGCTGAATACACTGTCTGCTGAATATGACCTCACCATGAAAAATTTGATGCATTAGAGTAGGAAAGGTTGGAATATATCAACTTTAGCTGACAAGGGACTTTGAATTTTGACCTAACACAGATGACCTTTGTGTGCAATAAAAGTGAGTTTAATCTCCAGGTCAAGGTTGAGGTGAACGGTAGGGCAGTGTGGATTGGTTTGTGCTAGCTATGGCTGGATCACACCTAGCAAGCAAAGAAATCCAAGGTCTTTGCATTTCAGAGTAACCAAATGCTTATTTACCTGAAGTTTACTCATATCTGTTATACTACCTTCAAAAACCGTGCTGTACTGTACAGTGAACTCTTCAGCAGCTGTGGACTAATTCGTTTGAAGCTCAGTGTTTCAGAATAAGTGTGAGGTATGTATATTCTGCTCCTATAGATCATTGAATAGGTAAGCTAAATAAAATTTCTCCTCTAGCATGTAGAAAGACTGTCAAGTATATTGCCTTGCTATGAAAAAGGCGAAATCTAGAAGCTTTATTTCTTTGACAGCTAACCTGTCTTTGGAACATTGGAAGTTTATTCCTAAGTGGCTTATGCTTTTAGGAGGAATACAATTAAGAGAGCTCTGATATGTTTCACTAGGCAAATACAAAGAAAACGGGTCCTTCTGAGCACTCCCTTGCTGTAAAAGGTATTTCATCAAAAAAAAGCTAAGTTACAAAATGTTTTGGGGGTTGCCTAGGTTACATAATAAAGACGTATAGATTAATTTAAATAGAAGATTGTCGTGTTTTATAGTAGTCACAAACAAAATCTGTCTTTTTAACTGGCTGGTGTTCCAGGAGTGCTCTTTTACTAACACAGTAACGGTACATGCCCTGAATACTTTTCACAGATAAGAGTGGTAGCGGTGGTGCTGTTGGAAGGAGGGGGAAGGAGGGAGTTCTCTTTAAATCAGCCAGGAAAAAAAAAAGTTTGAGACTAATGGAAAGAACCTCTACTCCTTTAATAGAGCCTGCAAAATATATTCTCCAGGACTGATCAGCTCTGAAGGCTCTAGAGGTTTGATGATTGGAATGGCAGGAAATCACGCTTTCAGGACATAACGAATTGACTAGGCCATCCATCATTTGTTAGCATGCGCTGAAACGCTGGGTTTGTGTGCAGAGGTCTGTGATTTAGTAAATACTTGGGAGATGAATAGAGCTTACACACAAGGGAAGATATTGCTGTCCTTCAGCAGCCTTAGACACAGATCCCTGCTGAGAAGGCCGTCTGACAGCAGCTCATCAGTAACTGGCCTGTCACAGTCAGTGATGCCCACCAGCCATCCCCAGTATATTAAATGCATTTTTAATATCTGCTTCAGTAGATTTAATGAAGAAAATTTAGTTTCCATACCCTGATCACTGCTTCCTCAAGTGTTTTAAAGCATTGAGTGAAGCACTTCCAAGAAAGGAACTGTGCTGATACCTGGAGGAGTTGATTGAAAATGAAAGTGAAACAGAATGCAAACAGGAGTGTTATTATCCAAACAGTGTCCTTAAAGCAAAACAAAAATGTTTGGAAAAAGCAGTGATCTTCTTAGAAACAACTGACCCTCCTGCAGAGGGACGTTATGCAGCAGGCTGTACAGCAGCAGAGATGCAGGGCTGGAAAAGGTGTATGCACAGTGGTTCTGTTTAGTGTGGCTGGGCTTGCCAAAAGGCATAATTGCATTTCCTACACTTTCAGATGTCAGTACTTGAATCAGATCATCGTTCTGTCCAGCTTTCAGAGTCCTGAGAGGAGGGTAGCTATGAATGGAAGGAATGGAATAGATCATGTTTTCAATAACTAGCATAGATTTTGGTTTGGTTTTGGCATTTTTGCGAGGGATGCAGTTGGTGAAAATCATTGTAGCGTTCCATGGTATTATTTAAACTGATGTAGGCAACAAATTATAAGACACAATGGAAAATAAAACTTCTGCTATTTTTATGACTTAGCAGGCTCATTGGGAGTTATTCAGTACTGACATTTTTTTAACTTTGTAGCAAATTGTAAGATCTTTTGCTGTCCATATATATAGATAAACTTCATAGTTGTTTGAATTTCCTGGGAACTTTCAGGGAAGACTCTGTTTACATAAAGGCAAATATGTTGGTTTTCATTTTTTAACGAGATTCAGTGCTTATGATTTTTACTTCAAGACAGCAAGACAAACAACTCGATTTTGTTGCAAACATCTATTTGAAACATTTACTTCTTGAGCTTTTTTTCCCTCAGGAATCCATTCTGTGTTCACAGAAGAGAAAGCAAGTGCCGAATGAGACCTATAAATTTGATTCTTGTATGTGTCAAAACAGTAATGTATTAAATGCATATTATTATAAAAATTTAAGACGTGTCCTAAACACTTACATTTTTATAACACATGACAATATTAAATAATACATTTTCTTGTTAGCATCTGTTTGCTGTCATTGTTGGCAGGACCTATGATTTATTACTTAAATTAATGACTACAGCCATTTTAGTCCTGATATATGCCCCTAAGCTTATCACATCACTTAATAAAATAACATATATGCTTCTATGAGGGTAATTTTTTAATTGTTTATTCCTTTAAGTTCCCGGTGAAAATACCATGTCTATTTGCAGTGTGAAAGTGTCAGAAGCTTGTATTATACTTCAAACTGAGTGAAATAATGGTAAGGATTAAGTTCTGTAAGAATATGGAATACAGTAACTGATCCTACTAAAATTGTCTTCTAAGACAAGCCTGATAGAGTATTGTTACCAAAAAAACCCAACAGTATTGGAAGAGGAGTGGAAAAAACTGCTCTGTGATCCAGTGATGGTTAAAAGCCTTGTTCATTTGTTTGTTTGACTAATTGGTACCATACAAGTAGATTTCAGACTCCTGTTGGCATGCTAAGATTTCACGCTCTATGATTAGTTTTCAACTTGTATTTCATGGAGTCCTTGTTGTCCATGGACTTCAAATGAAGAATTCAAAGTAAATGAACTTCTTGTCAGCAGGCTTACATTTACCAAACAGGAATCTGCGCCTGTTGTGGGAAAAATGTTTTGGTTTGTGAACCCCATAGGTTGAAAACTTGTGTTTTGCCAGCAACTAAAGCATTTTTATCTATCTTACGGTTTCTTTTCGTACTTTTTTTTTAAATTCTAGTGTCCATAACGTTTTGAATGTGATAGTGATATGAATGGTATACCCTATCCCTTCCAGTGCACACTTCAGGATATTCAGTAGCCTGATTGATAGTGACAGTCTCACTGCTTTATGCTGGAGAATTCTTGGACTTCAGTCCCCTGCTTTATCCTTCTCATCTGAATAGCATATTTAAGCAAATGTTGCTGTCCATCCAAACTGGCAAAATGGCTTCAGGTCAGGCTGTGGTGTTGAAGAGGACTTTATTGTTTGGGTCAGTGTCCTTTATTTGCATATCTGTATCTAGGCCTGCAAGGAATCTGTATCTGTATCTAGGCCTGCAAATGCTTCCAAGATAGTATTGATTCCCAGATACCTCCAGAAGCTTCAACACTGAATAAAAATGTCATAAGATAGCACACATTCTCCTTCCACAGAAAGCAGAATGTTGTCAAATATTTCTTTGAGTAAGACCCATGTGATAGCAAAGGTAGTTTCTTGTGTAATGCAGCCTGTCTGAAACTGTTTCAAAGACAACATCAAAACTATGACCAAAATAGAGGTAATACTTCTGTGACTGAATTAATATAAAGGGTCTTTTGAAGTTCCTCATTGTTAATTGAGGGCCCAGACAGCAATAAGGACACCATGTATCTCTATTTCCATTTGTGGTTGGCTAGGAGATGGCAGAACTTCTTGTCAGTCCACTATTGATACTGGTAATGTCCAGTTCTTCATTGCACTTCTTCTGGGGAATGCAGATGTGTATTATGAGGCTACAACTGGTGCAAAGTACGATAACTAATAGCCAGAGAGTGAGCGTAGGTTCCTACAGATAAAAAGTCTATTGAACGTTAGCCATTTCCAGCATTAATATAAAATGCATGTTGTCAATGCAGCTGTCCTTCAGGTTTCAACACAGCTGAGCAATGTGTCTTCCTAGACAAATGCATTATCTTGGATACACAAAATATAAAAAGGTAAAAATAATTCATAAGCTAGATTTCTGGTACTTACAGAGCTTAAAAAGGAAGATTTGCTTTGACCAGTTGGCAGGTGCTCCAATAGGCCAAGCAAGTTCCGTTCCAAATACAGTGTTTAATGACCTCATTGCAATGAGTTATCTGACACAGGAATATGTTTTCCTTTATCCTATTATTAGAAACAGAACAATTTAATTATTGACCAAAAAGGGAAGTCAGACTATGTTTTTTTTATCTCATTTGTATTGTGTTCCTTTGACATCGGTGATCTGAGAGAGAAAAAGGAAAATGGTCCCCTATGGAATAAATGCATGGTTTCAGTCTAAATATTTTTCTAGCCGTATCTATCTGTTTGGTGTGTCCTCTTAAGTGCGGAAGGTTTTTTTCCAAACAAATCCCATTGGTTACCCAACAACTATTATCTACAAGCTTCCTGCTTACACTTTTTGTTTTAATTTACTATTTAGACACAGACCTCGCCACTGACAGGTGATCATTCTTACACATTATTGTTTTTGTGGTTTTGAGGTTTCTGGATAGAGAATTTTGTCCATTTATCTGGGCATAGACACTTGCCATTCTAACATTTTAAATCTCAAGAATTTAAAAATATTATTCAAATGTTTCAGCTACTGTGTAGAAATTAATATATTTCTATGTAGACAGGTTTGTAGTGGTCAACATGTATCACATGTTAATTGTTTGCTTTAGTTTATTTTGTAATTCTTAGCTCTTTAGTCTCTTTATCAAGGAGATATCTATATCTATATATCTCAGTGGAACTTTGCATTAGTGGATCAGGATGTTTACTGAAATAACCAGTTAAAATTATTAAAATATGCAGTCGAAAGCAACATGCTTAGTTTAATGTTCTTCTGAATATTAAATGCAAGTAAAATGGTATATAGACATGGGAGCCATTTGTTATATTGTAGTATATGAAGCAATAGCTGTGTAAACCTTAACCTCGTAATTTTGCAAGTTCCACTTTATCATGTAGCTGTAAAAGGTAATCAAAATAAATCATGGAAGATGAAGAAATATTTTCTTGGGCTTTCTGTATGCTTTCAGAAGTGGCACTTGATCCATGAAATTTTAGTAAGCATATTAAATAATACAATATGATGTGCAACGTGTCAGGTCTGATAAATTATTTTGTATAGGACATTTATACAACATATGGTGAGCTGCTATGTGAACAGCTTAATGACTAAATTATGTTAATCTTTCTTGCCATATTTACTTTTCATTTAAAAAAACAGTTTTCAGATTTTTATTTTACTTTTTTGATCATGGGTAGATATAAGAAAGGTGTAGGTCATCTCCAAGAAGCCGTGACAGTGATCCAAGGTTCCTCAGCTGTGCAGTGTACATAACACAGATGTTGGGAGAGTCATCTGTCAGCTATGCCTCTCCTATGGAGTTAAAGTTCTAGGGGGAAAAGAATTCGACACAGTGCTGTCACTGTTACATTTTCACAATAGAAGAGCATGCAAATATTCAACCTCCTGCTTAGCAGTAGTGCCCTGTCTAATGTCTGTGCTGGTTAGAATAAAAAAATAGTGGGTGCATCTAGGGCTCATAGATCTGACAAAGGTCATGCTATGCTGGGCATTTGAATTGGAAATTGTCTGGACTTAGATTTTATAAAGCTCCCACTGTTGTCGGGGAAAATTTCAGCAGGGTTTTGTCCCTAGAGAGGCCTCTTAGGCCCTTTTCTGTCCTATGAATGAATTTAGATGTGAGGGTTTCTCCTGCCTTAAAACTGTTAAGTTCATTTTGCATACATCCCCAGAGAGAAAAACTGGCAGATGCTTTTGTCTTGGAAGTGTTTAAAAGAAAACTGCAGAACAGGAACAAGGGAGAGAAGGGGCCCTGTGTGGAGTCCCAGAACATTTTGGAAATGGCCAATATGCAGTTTTCATCAGTACTAAGGCGGGGCGCAATATGGTGCCTGTAGCTCACTAGGGAATATGAATGTTGATTAACCATACTCCCAGGCTTTGAAATCCTGAAAGCAGTGTCAGAATAATGGATGTTGAGCAAATGTCAAGCATTTGTTAATTTCTCTGTTATTTGGAGTTTATCTACCATGATCAATCAAATAAACTAGTGCTTCTCTGTTGTGGCATGTGTCATTGATATGGTGATTAGGTGCTAGAGAGGCCTTCTGCCCTTTTTTTTTATTTTTTTTTTTTAATCCAGGTAACAGATTACATATGAACAGCCATAACTTTAAGTTAAAGATTTGTTTGCAGTTGGTTTAGCGGAAAGTGGTGCATTAACAAAATACTTCAGGGTACTGAGAGAAAAAAGTATTTGCATATCTGCTGTGCAAAAAATTACATTCATGCCCTTTTTTCCATTTTTGGCCTTAAAGGTTTACTGTTGTGGGAAGGAGAAATTACTTCTAAATGAAAGTTGATAGAAGAAACTTATTCTTAAAAGGACAAGTTTGAAAACAAAGGATACCCACCCCAAATTAGTATTAATTTATGGCTTAGCCCCCTTCTTCCCTCTAAATCTTTTGGTTTTGTAAACTAGGTCTTGACATCCGTGTTCTTGATTGGGGAAAGATGTTCAGATGCCCTTTCGTTAAAAGTGAAGGCAGTGACTCTTTGACTTTTGTAGGAATACCTACTCTTTTATAAGAATATATCAGAGAAGTTGTTAGTTACTGACTAACATGCAGAAATGTAAACAGTCCAGTTCAGAGTATTTTTTTCTCCACCTTCTCAATTTCCACTGTTTTCTGATGTCCTAGTTCTGCTAATTTGCCACTCTTAGAAGTTAGGTAACATACAAAGACCTGATATTTAAATGTGAAGAACAAATTAAAAATAATCTGAAGGAGAAAAAGGCTCTGTGGCCTTTGCTGCTTTACTATAATATCTAAAGACTTTAAAATGGGAGAGGATAGGGTTGGGATGTTTTGTGTGAGGCCTTTTTGAAAGCTGCCTGAAGGATGTTAACAGTCAAATTTCACTGAATTCTGTGAAGTTTAGTTACCCCCTTCTCACGGCTTTTTGGGGTTGTTTTTTTTCAAAGTCTAGTCCTTATGTGCTTAATGTAAATATGGCAATGTGTATTTTTATTATGTTTTTGACAACTCCCAGAAATTTAAGAAGAGTCAGTGAGTCATGCCATATGACATGACACGTGTTGAGGTCATCTTCAGTTTATTTTAACATAGAACAAATGTTTGATGTTGAACTAGTTTTTCTTCTTCCTTGGTTTCTACATTTATTTACTAAGGCCTCTGAGCCCATTCTACAAAGACTGGTCAAATTTTGGTGCTTAATGAAGGTGATGCTATATGGTGAACCTACTGACTGTTTATGTCAGAAATGATTCTGTTCAGTTAGTGCATGGAATAAGAGTTCTCCTGGAAACCCAACCTTTTCTGCGGCACCGCAGGAAGCAATGCATATAGTCATTGTACCGATTTTCAGAGCAGTGCAAAGAACACCAAAAAATAAATCCTCTGGAAAGAGGAGTAAGGGAAAGGAAAATCCTGTTGGTAGGAGTGGAAAAGAAGGTTAGAGAAGTTTTAGGATAGAATAACATAATACTGTGATCACCTCTTGTGAGATGTTCCCTTCCTGTTGCCTGCCAGTTGTAGGTAGACAGCTTTTTAAAAAAGAATGCGGGAAGACCACTAGTAAAAAGGAACGGCTGGGTTTCCTTCTTAGTATGTTTCTGCCATCTTTCCAATGGGAAGTAAGTAGTGGAATTAAATTAGTTTATTCCCTTTGTGGAACAGTAAGCTATACCCCTGGGGCTGAAAGTAGACTTTGTAAATATCTACATATACGGTACAATAACTTATAGATGCAAGGCAAAGTACTGTACTGTTGGCTAGTTAGACAAGAATTATTGTCCTTTTTTCTTTTGTTTTGTTTTCTAATCACAAGGAGCTTTAAAATTATAAACTTTTAAATGATAAACACTGTTTAGGGCTTAAGGCTAAAAATCTCAAGGGGACTAGCTATAAATAGATTAGTTTCTTGCCTTTAATCTGTACCCTTCCCAAAACTGGAATTTACTTAAAACTACTCTTCTGTATCATCCATGTTCGATAGAACTAAAATTCTTTAAATTATATCCTGTATGGGAAACATTAATAAGATCCTGATTTGTTTAAGAATTAACAATTTTGATTGGATTACTGGAAGCTTTTTTGACTTAAGGTGTTCACTTTCTACCCTGGAGATAGCTATGCAACAGTGTGTGTGCTTGACATGTGATGCATGCAAATGCTACATACAGTAGCAGCATGAGGCAAGTGTCATTAACAGTAATTTATGTAATGAAAGCCACCTGGCTGTCTTCGTAATTAATTGCTTGTAAATAATAAATTTAAATATAATTTATAGTTTTCTAAATTTGATTATATATTTTTAGGACCAAATTGTTTAAAGGTGTTTGGGGATTTATTTAGTTTCAAATTGGCACAGATATGCTTTTTACATACAGGCTAATTTTTTAACATAAAATGAAGTCTAATTAGCTTCAAATTGCCATTCACTCTTAAAAATAGTTTTCTAAAATTAAATTTAAACATCTAGTTTATACAATATAGGTTTGAAGAAAAAAAGTATAAAGTAGAATGATTTTCCCCTTTCTCCACAATCAGGAAATTCGAACTTCTGAAAAACTTCTCTTGACAAGGTATTCCATAATCCAATTCTTTTCCTGGGGGGAAGGGGACGTAGCACCATAGAGTTGTCCAAACAAAATGAGGAAGATGAACACAAAATGAATATATCAAATATTTCTTTCCAGTAATAGCCTACTAAGTGAATGTTTTCCAGTGTATGGACCTTGGCCCTATCAAGGTGGCAGGTAGGAAAGGTGAGGGATAAATCCCTGGTTTAAATTGTAGCTTCTTTGCCTTAACTGCTCGTTGAGGTCCATTGCTGTTGCAGCCTAGGAGCATCTTTCTTTGCCCAGCCATCATCAGATAACTACAACTTTTGTGTATTTTTGTCTAATGGTTCAACATCTAGATTGTGGTACTAAGAGAAAGAGTTCAAACTTTCAAACATGTTTTCTGTGTAATTGTAATTGAAGTAAATTGAAAGTGTGGATGATGTGCAGTTAACTGTAAACAGGGAATTTGCAGAGGTTTTGCTTTTTTCTCTTCAGTCTCTGGTATGCTGCTCTATGCCTCTGCTTTGGGATGTGTTCACTGATTCTTTCCTGGATATTAAGAAATTTTTCTTCTTGCTAAGTAACTTGGAGTAGTTGTGGACAAGGATATAGGAAATCGACTGCTTATGTTAGTCTCAAGCTTTGCTTTTTTTATTTAATTTTCTGAGAAATTTTATTGGTAGAGTTAAAAGGAGAATTTTAGAGAATACCAGGAGATGGAGATGTGGAGGACAAGTACGATGATTATCAAGGTGTATATGGGAGGCAAACCCTATTTGACTCCTATCAGTTTCTTTTTATCAATGGGCTCCCTGACTAGATGATCAAAGGGTACCAGAGAAGTTCTGGTATGTGTAAGGTGAAAAAATTCGATAGTCATTGAAGCCTGATGTCAGAATAATTGAGAGTTTTAATTTCATGTTTTAGCACTGACACTGTGGTTTTTAAACCTATGTTGTGAATATATTTTGGTTCTGTATTGCATCTGAAAATATTTTTCAGCTTGAAAATTGAACCTTACAAAATAGTTTTTTGTTTTTATGGAAGAGACTTTACTTGAAACATTAGTGAACGAGTATTTACTTACAAAGGTCTCTGTGTGGGTTTGGCATTTAAGTAGGTTTCAAACATTCATGCAACAAGAACTGTGCTGTTTAACTCTGGAAATAAAAAATATCGGAATGGTATCTAGGGCAAATTACTATCTATTTTCTGTACTTGCTTACTAAGATAATAAGACCAAAGAGTAGTTTCTTTTCATTTGGAAATACCACTCTTCTGTTCCTGTGTTTTCAGAGTTCCATTTTTAACCATAATATCTGCCACTTTTTATCCACTGTTAAAGCATAATGTTGTTCTTCTCATCATAAGCATATGTATGTGAATGGAAAATTGCATCTTTATTCTGACTTCTCTTTGCATTTTGGGGGTTTGATTAGAAATACTTTGTAGTCATTTGAATATGGAGTATTTTGCATTACACTTGTATTACTGCTGCTGAAAGTCAGATTTTTGTGGTGTGAGTGAAAGAAGGTGGAATTTATCTCTGTGAAGAGCTAGCATTATTTTGTGATCATTGCCTGTATTGATAATTTGTATTTACCTCTGCATTTTATTTTTTTCATGTCTGATACAGATTGGTCATAGTCTGGAGTTGTTTTAAAATATATTGGCCGTTACAACAGACACCAAGAAATGAGGTGTCTACAGGAAGAATTGGTGCCCTGTTCTTAAAGGAACTTCTAAGTCTTTCTAAATGAAAAATCATTCAAACAGTATCTAATGCTGGCAATTTTCCTCTGTCTGCTGCTAGAACTTATTGGCCAACTAGGTCAGACATTATTAAAGTTCAAGTGGCCCAGTGGGAAAAGTAATGGCCTTATGCTACTATGAATTTTAAATGCTGCCATTTCTATGTATTGCACCATCATCTGTTCTCGCACATCACTAAATTGTATAGAAGTTGTGGGACCAACCAGTGTCAAGGTCGTCGAAGTGATGACTCTTCTCAAGTAGCCTTCTCGGAGCTTTGTCATACAGTTATGCTCATAACCCTGGCTACAGGCAGCAAAGTTGTATGCACATGCCTGCATTTAACCTTTTTATTATCATTGGATAGTGTAAGCCTGCAATGCAGAATGTCTTTTTCCTCGGACTCTTTACTTTTGGTTTTGATTTTTGATCCTACCAAAGGTATGAAATCAACTTTGATGCAAAGACAATTTTTAGTAAGTGATTCATATTTAAACCTTTTGAGTTGAGTTGTTTTACAGCTTATTGAACTGAATATCAGAGAATTTCAAAACTGATTAGTGCCATAGTTCTCCAGATGAGCTTGAATTTTATCTTGATTTTAAATGTGGTGGTACTAAGTCTGGAATGAGTGTATCAGCAGGTACTTCTTGTCATATATATATATATATTTATTGAATTTTTATAATATTAATTTATTGGTAATGGGAGTAATTCCCCAACAGCACTGTATTGGCTTTGTAGTTCCCAAAGTAGTAGCTACTGATAATGTTTCATTGTATGGAAGGCTTCTTATGCAGAGATAGTAAAACTGGGTTTGTATCCCAGACTCAAACTGATGTAGCTGGAAAGCTGTAACATTGGAAGATAGCCACTTTAAAGAAGTTACTGTGTTGTAACTAAAGACTTAGATACTTTTATGTTACTTAGTTACTCCAATTCAAACTCATATATTGATTTAAACGCATATATTGATACATACACACACACACATATATAGACACGTATATTGATTTAGCTTAAACTGGTAATTCACTGACTTCTGATAAATCAATGTTAGATTTGTGAATGTTATAGTACAAATGTGTACAGGACAATAATTTGCTTTTTGAGAATTTTCATTCAGAGAAGTGACCACAAGCATATTAAAACTTTAGGAAAGATTTTAATATTAAAAGCTGCAGTGAAGAGAGGTTAAAGCCATAACAATTCTAGAGGTCAGTGAGTCTCTCGACCTTGTTCCATGTTCTTTAGTGCTTGGATGCATATAAGCCTAGCAGTTCTCAAGCTTTGGTAGGCCTTTGTTATTCCTGAGCCTTCCTGGATCCTCATGTGGAACCATTCAGACTGCTAAGAAGCCTTTTTCCCATCCTGACAATCCTGACACATAGAAGAAATTCTGCGAATCCAGTAGTTGTCACCTCCTCTCAGGTGGGAAGTTTACCATCAGACTGTCTTTAGTTGATTTACAGATATAACTGTGGTGCTTGTTAGCCTACATCCTGCAGTTCTGGGAAGCCATGGAGGCTTTACGCATCTGTGCATGTGTTACGCATTTGAACCGATGCTGCTAGGTCTATTTGAAATCTGTTATTGACAGAGTTTTTAGAAATAAGAGCGGACTGGTTAGCATGTGATAAGCAGTATAGAAACACTTTCTTTAGGAGTCCCTGTTCCAAAGTGTTTGCAGTACAGAAGATGAGAATTAAAAGGCTGTTTGGTTTTCTTTCATGTCTTTGATAACGTAACAGGAAAAATGTATTTTAGACACACATTGGAATTTCAGGACAGCTGTGAGGAGGATTCCCCTTCCACCCTCAGTCATTTAAATTTGTCAAATGTATATATTTCTTTCCTTACGTAGATTCTTAATCCAGCATGGCAGCACCACACAATTCCAGCTCTAAGTTGTATGTGTTACTTTTATTTTAAAGCTCAATATTGCATTAGTAAAAATATTTAAAAACTTATTATACATGGAAAGGGGAAGTTCTTTTCAATTATTAGAAATGAGAGACTCTTGCTGTCTGCTTCAGAACATTTCATGAAGGGATATGACTAGCACTACATACTCACTCTGAAGACTGTGGAAGGAAAGAAACTATTTCTCCCCCTACCTGAATTCCTACAATAGCTAAGTGCAGTGTTGTATGCACTTCCAAGAGAAGGTTTGACACTGCTGCTTTGGGATTTCACAGGTAACAGCTTCTGAATTTTGGAAACACAGCTCCTGCCTCCACGCTCAGTTTTTTAACCAGTATATTTATTGTCTGAATGAGGTGGAATGTTCCATTTTGTGAAAGGGAAGCAATGGAGCAATGTTCTTTGTAGATTTCCTTTGTTTAAAAAAAAAAAATCTAGGCTATTCTATATATATTATATATTTTTGTCTCATGATGGACTTTGCTTTCCCCCTGCTTGTCTCCACTTGTGTGAATAGTTACTAGATTAAATACTGCAGTTCGTATTTACTCTTGATTTTTTTTGGTACAGGTCTCTCTAGATACTCTTCCTTTGTTCCATGGTAAAATACATGAAATACAAGGCTGAATTTTTAGTCTTTCTATTTTAGGCAAAAAGTGTGGAGTTAAAGATGAGGAAAAGGAAACTCATTTTGAAATGAATAGGTGAAACAAGTGGAAACTTGGGTTTATACCTAAAATTTTATGTTTTCAGTAATCTCAGAAAATAAAGTAGAAAAGTAAGTTTTATCTTATCCCTAAAGAATTAATTATTTGCAAGGGCTGATAATATAATATTTGCAGAAGTTGTCATGTTTGGATTTTCTCCTGGTGAGGCTGTAGTAAATAGCAAATATTAAGTTGGACAGCACCCCACATCTTGGCTAGATCTGCAAGCCTGCTTTGAGAAGATGATCTGATCCAATTAAATTCTTTTCGTCCTTACTAGCTGCTTCTTGGCCAGAGTTTTATATCAACTCTAGTTATGAAGCACTGATCTGCATCAGTGTATTATCTGTTACTAGTTTATATATGAATACTCATTGCAAAACAAAACATTTCTGAAATACTCTCCAGGGATGATAGCAATCCTCCTCTAGCAAATTCTGTGATTCATTAGAAGAGAATGGTCTAAATTTTATTCTTACGTATTAAATGACCAAAAAGGCAGGGTTTTTTCCCAGCACCAGACTTGCAGTTGACTCTTCTTTAAGTTCTTACAGACAATTTCTCTTGTCTCTTGTTCTGATTTGACTTGGGCATCCCATTCTAAATATACTTTGATATCTGTAATACTTTTTATGATAAGAAAATTTTTATATCTTTATATCATTTGGAACCTAGATATGACATTTCAGTTTTTTAAAATAAAAGTTATTTTATTTTTTTTAAAAAAGGACATTTTGTAGCAGATTTTAGATTTCACAGTTTTCTGCCCAAATCCAGTTATGGATTGACAAGAGCACAAAGTGCATCAAGCATTCAGATGGAAGTGTGCCACCGACATCAACACAGAGTAACAAAAGGTAAATTGGTTCATTATGGATGCTGATGTACAAGAAAAAGAGGATATTTGAAGAGCAAGGCTGGTTGCTTTGAACAGAGCTCTGGGAGTTATATCCATTACCATCTGGAATTACAGAGGAAAATGTTTCCATGAAAGTGGCTGCTACAGAACTGAAGAGGAAAGTTTGCTTGTTTTCCTGGAATATAGATTTAGTTCTACAAGATGGATAACAAGTTAATTTATTAATTATTTACACTAGGTACTACTTGGAATTATGAGTTTGGGGTTTTTTGTTTCTTTGTTTCAGAAAATCAGCAAATCTTTACCTTGGCTCTACAGTTCGTTCTCGACAAAAGAGCTTGCTCAACACAAAGATGTCTATATCCCTAGACTTCCAGTAAGCCATGAGGCTTACTATAAAGTTTATTCTGTAAGAGGCAATAATATAGCCATGAAATGTTATTTTGAATAGAAGATATTTTCAGTGTAATGTTTGTTTTCCTGGGTATCTCAGCTATATTAATTTCTCTGCTCATTTGCTGCTTTGAAATCCTGTATAGAAGCATGAGAGCCCTAGGAATTTGGCTGCTCCTGTAGAAGTAATGATAACTTACATGGCAGTATCCCTGCTGTCAGTATCAGCAGTTGTGATCGTGCTGTCTTGCAATGCAAATGCATGTTCATGACTTCTGTCCCCTCTCCAAGTACACAATACTGTCTTTTTCAGCACTTTCCAAAACCATGATGTTTCAGTTTTCTGTCAATGGCATCTTGCAATAGATGCTCCAGCCGTGTTTTGAGGAGCTATTTAATTTTGCCAGGAAGTTGTGGCAATGGAATTGTGGCAAGGAAACACTGAGTGGCAGATAAATGGTTTTAGTGCTTAAAAGGGGAACTACATTAACCAGAATAAACATGGAAGCAGCCATGTGGAGATATAAATCCACTTCTCCTGGGGAAGGAGAAAGATCTTCTGGTAGTAAGGCTTGAAATTCTTTGAATGGTACTACTGAAATAATTCTCTCACATTTGTAATGTTTTTGTGCTGCAATCCAGTATGTATCGAACTCATTCAGTTATTGGACTGAATTTTTTAGTGTTCGCGGTGAGTCCTAAATGATCTGAACAGTTGGTAGAATAGGAGAGGAGTGTCGGAGTAGACTGAAGTAGAAGGGCAAAATCCAAGGACACCAAGGGAACAAATAAAATAGACAAGAGTCAGGAGTGTGAAGAGAGGGATAATGGTCTTAATTCTTTTTGATACATCAGTGGGTGTAATAGGATGATGGTAGAATAAGTACAGTAATCATACTGGGAATAGCCTAAAAATATAAAAATTGGTATGTCAGTGAGAGAGAACTCAAACCAGAAGTCCAGTTAAATGCTGTCCTGGTTTGGTTTGGTTTGGTTTTTTTACACATCTTTTCTTTAAATTCAGTTCTACCATTACGACCGTGTAAATCTGTCAGATAATAATAGTTACGTGGAGAGCCATTAGGGGGCCATATGTATCCAACTTATTTATAGCCTGCAGGATTTTTTTAAAATAAATCAACTTGAAATACCTTAGCTTTGCATATGTATATAGCCTGTGTCAGTATATAATCTTAATTTCTTTCCTTTGTTCACCTTCTAATGATTACATGTACATGTTGAAGGTTGCCATAATTGGATGGTGCACCTTTTGGGTAGGTGTAGTGGTACATATCTCCTGGCCTCTATGTCAAATGATGTATATTTAAGTATATTTAAATTCTTGACTACATTGTAATTCATTTTTCTGTAATCCATTAATTTCATAAATTAGTGTATTAGTTTATGTTGCTATCATTTTTCTACAGTTTTAACAGTCAGTGAGTACTCAGGGTGAACATTCTCGTGTAAAATAACAGAGATCAAGGCTCAGCTTACTGCTGTCACACAGATGCTGCACTGGGCAGACAAGCCCAAAATACAGTGTTATGGCAAAGATGCTGGAAGCACAGATAGGGGTAAGACAAACTAGTAAGCTCTTTGTATAGCACAGTGTTCATCTACTTGCTTTATTGCTAATGCTTCAACTGGTTTGTTTAGAGGTAACATTTTATATTGTGCTGCATAGACATATCATCTGTTTAAACCTGAACAAACCATTTAGTCATTCTGTACCTCACTTTTCCCTTTTGAAAATGGGAGTAAGACTTATCTTAAATTAGTATTTCTGAGGTGTGAAAATTGCAAGGAGAAGGACCATTTCAGTATGGAGAGAACATTTACGTTTAACGTACATATGATGTGATACAGGTGTTAAATTCACGTACAAGAAATCTGGCAGAAGAGCAAGACATTGCTGAATCTTTGAACTACCTATGCTATGCCTTAGTAGGTAAGTTCACGAAAGGAAGAATGTTAATTATTCATAATGCTTTGCTGTACCATAAAACTCAATTTATTGAGACTATAATTTGTTCAAGTTGCATGTAGTAGGGAAATATATCAGGAATAATTAATTGTATTCGGGATGTGATGAGGTAGATATATCCACAGAGGACAATTGAAAACAGTACCGGTGTGGTATTGATTGCCTTTCAGAGGGGGAAAAAAAAAATCTTGTCCCATTTCTAAATGTTAACAATTCAGAGAGAAAACTTCCCACTTGGGAAGAATGCTTTCCAGGTTGCTTCATTGCCAGGTGTTTGACATTGAGTGGAGCCTTAGATGAATGAAGCTTATGGCAGCTTTTAGAAATGACCGACTCCAGGGAATCTCGGCTTCCTGCTGTGAAAGTTTCTATTTTCAAAGCACATCAGTTTCAGTGGGAATGTTCCAGTGGTCCCATATGCTACTTCTGACAGAGGGGGAAGTTTTTAACCTGAATATGAGACAGCTACTGAAGAGGTTCCCTTGCTGCTAACAAAATGAATTTCAATATGTTGCCAATGAACAAGCGGCATGTTCCCAACTGCTGATGGAATTTACCTCCATCAATTATTAATGGAAATTTTGCTTTGTTTTCTTTTTTGCCTGTTCCCTTTTAACTCAGATACCTGCTTCTGATAGGACTTTGTGGGTTCTGAGGCTGAAAAAGGAATCACCCAAACAATATGCTCGTTTGCTTTGAAACTCTTGCTGTATTTTCCTCCCCTCCCTCATACGCTCTCTCCTTGACCTAGCAGCAGGAAGCCTTTGTCTGAGGTGTTCATCTGGAACAACTTTTCCACACTTGTTTTCATGTTCTGTTAGATTACAGGGCAGCAGGCCTACCTTTGAAGCTCCCTTCTCTTTTGTTTCTTTGCAGTGCACTCCAGTAATTAACTTTGTCCTTCTTTTATTTGTTCCAGTCAATCGCAGTCCACTCTGCTGAGCATCTTCTCCCAGGAGTACCAGGTTAGAAGTTTTCTCCTTTGTGAGGGTTGACAGGTGCCTAATTGAATGATGAATGTCCCTTTATTTCTTTGTAATTGAACTGCCAGCTTTCTGATTGGTTTGGAGGATGTTCCCTTTTCCACATCAAGCACCGCCTGAGTCTCAGTGGATGGCTGCCAAGCCTACCCATCCATCTGTCTAATAACATCTAGCCTTTGCTTATTTGGTGGACCTGTAATAAATTATGCTAAACCATTATTATTCTGACAATAATAATTTCCCTGTGTTGCGTGGTTCCATGTGCTAAATGTTTGCTGACTTGCACTGTCAGTGCTGCTTTCCATTGCTGACAGAGATGATGATAAATGACCATTGCCGGAGTGGCAGAAGGCAAGAGAGGCAGAAAATGGAGTCATTTATCATGAGATGACAGGTGTCAGTCAAGTGGCAAGTCTCTATGGAATTACTTTTTGTAGTTTTTCAAATAAGTTGTTTTTAAGCAATGTTCTTCCTGGTTAAAAATGCCAATTGAATTGTAAAACTAGAGTGCAGCAGACTTAGATAGAATTGAATTGAGGGAAAATTAATACAAAGGTTGAAAGAGAGAACAAGTTTTTCTTTGCCCTCTGCAGCCTTCAGTAAACTTATTTAGATTCAATTATTGTGACCTTATTGGCTTTTACATATATGGTACATTGCAGTACAGTCTGAAGACGTTCAATTCAATAGGTAGATTGAATGTCATTTCTGTACAGAATCTAAAAACATAGTTCAGTTTATATATCAAAAGTGTAGCCAAGGAACATGTGTTTGGGCAGTCATGATTTCTGTGTTTTGATCTGTGACACATTTGTAAGACTCTTTGTTTGTTTTTTCATTTTTCTAGAAACAAATCAAAAGAACACATGCCAAGCATCACACTGCTGAAGCTGTTGAAACTTACTACCAAAGGTATGACTTCCCCACCTCGCTTAAGGGTATCATCATAACTACTAATTGTTATGGCAATTACGAGTAAATTAGCTTATGAAGCTAATTTTCTATAAAAATAAATTAAAAATTTGGCATGAGGAATACAGAATGGTTCATCTAAAAATGTTTTTCAGTGAAAAAGCGAAAATGCAGAAATTTTTCAGCTTTTGGTCAGTCTAATTAAGAAAGGGTTTGTTTTACTTCCTTGGCTCTAAGTCAGGATAAGCAAATATTTTTTACAGTGTATGTGATAGCATTTATTATATATTGCCTATAGTTTGTAATTACAGGATTTCTGTGTCAAGACTAATATTGATGATAACTTCCTTACAGCAAGGGAGCTTGTTCTGTTACAGCTGCTTGTACTTTTAAAACAACATTTGTGTTACATTACAAAAAGTTGCATATTAAATTCAGGTATTGCCAGTTAAAGTACTAATTTTTAGATCACTCCTGTTTTATAAACAGAAGTGTCAGAAATAGCTGTTAAGGGAGGATGAAAACATTTTACAATATTTTACAATTGTTTGCATCTTAAACTAATAAATTGTATTTGCTACACCTTATAGTTTGTCTGTTATTTCTATAGGCTTTACTGAAAATATTGCAATGACATAATTGGGGCATAGTGATAACTGCTAAAGATACCCAATTAAAATATTCCTTTGTAGACTGACATATCTGAGGAGCTTGCATGGCAAGTGGGTTCATACTTGTGATTATAGATGTCTGATATCTGTGCTTCATATTAATCTGTATGAATCAGGAAAATAAACAAAAAGCCTTCATTTGTAAACAATTAAATTGCTTCTGCAGAGTCATATATTTAAAACCTAAGCACAGCCTGATTATATCAGACACTAGTTTCGAATATCTAGTGTGAATTGTGCTGTTTTGGGGGTTTGATTTTCTCTTTTTAGTAGTTGTATTGTTCTGTAAAAATTTGTACTGGATCACATTGTACTTTTTCTAGTGTTGATTCTTGTTTAGGAAGAATATTGGCTTAAAATTGTGTTGTCTTAATAACCACGTATATACAATACTATTTTTAATTACTTTTCACTAGCATAGTTTCAGTGAAGTGCCCTGTGTTAATTGTAACTGCTGTGTAAATAACCCTTTTCTTAGAACACATGTAAATCATTTAAATCACTTTTATGATGATTGTGTTACTAGTTCCAACAACTTAAACCTGAAACATGGGACCAAATTTTGCTTTATGCAAAGCAGCAGTTGTATTGGTGTCAGTAGGGTTGTAGGTATGCTTAAGTTTGGCTCACATCAGGTAGGAGGATTTGGTCTCCTGTCCCCTTCTGTACTGTCTGAAGTATGATAGCAGTACATAACTAATGCATTATGTATGAAGCTATATGGTGGTGGTAGGAAAAATCATTCTTTATGCTGTTTCTGGGTATTTCATATTGCAAATGTATTAACATGGCCGAATAAAATGCACATGTTTAAAAATCAGAGATGTTCTGGTTAATAGTTAGAAAACTCATCTCAATCCTGTTTTAGTAGATTTACTGTGCAGTATGTTTTGTAAGCTACAGGGGCAGACTACTTGAGTCAGAAGCCAGTTTGAAATGCTTCAAGCATAAACATGACAAACACATCTTCTCCTCTACTCTTTTGTAGCATCCATCTTACCACTGTAAACCGCAGTCTGTGTGGTATGCTTCTTCCTATTCCCACCCATGTACAAGCAAATAAGTGTGCTTCTATTGCTTTCCAGGTCAGAAACTACGAATTTTTGAAGGTAGTAATTTCCAGTGATCCCTGTTGGAAGCAAGTAGAAGTACAGTTGAGCGGAGTAGCTTCTGCTGCTCTGCTGAGACTTACTAGTCTTAAATTTAGGCAAACACGAAGGCAAATTACGAGAAGGATTAGCAAGCTTTTCAGAACAGTATTGCCTCAACATGTGAGACCTGTTAGTCCATAATGGAATTGCCAGTAGCATTAGAAATATCTGACAGAAAAGTATTCCATTGTCAGCTGTAGCTTTGCTGTTGGATCAACTAGATGCATGTTTTAGAACATTAATCTCAAGTAAATCTTCCTGGTTAGGTATTTTGTTTATGATCTCTCCTTTTTTCCTTCTGTTACAAATTTTCAATGTTTAACTATACACGAGGCATCTTGTTTTGTGGGGGTTTTTTATGTGGAATTGAAATAGGTTACAGCAAAAAGCTTTTATCATTTCCTTTATTCACTAAGCCTCAGAATAACTTGCAAACAAAAAGCCCTCTAATCCTCTGTGAAGAGGTTTATGTAAAGGTGTTACACCCATTCCACAGAAAGGTAAAATGATAAAGAATTTTAATGTCTGTAACTGTAATGAGCAGAAGAGTGTCTCTGATGGATAGATAATGATAGAGCTGGAAAGGCTGTGGCCTTCTAATGATGTCAGTAATGATGTGCTATACGAATACAGATAGGATAAATGAGCAGGTTCAAATGTTGGTAACTATTGTTCTTTTCCACATGGCTGCAAAGCACAAAGTGGCTTGCAGTAATATAGCTTCTTCCCATCAACTCCTGAGAACAGGTTTTAGGCATTATTGAAATGTAAACATCAAACAGTGAAAGTAATGGAGGTGAGGAAGGCAATATTGTGTGATGCAATGGTCAGAAACATCACTGGGTATCCATATCGGTCTGATACCCTTAACTGGAAACATTAAGCCTTTGTCATTGATAGGATAATGACTTTCTATCACCCTTTATTGGACCCTAAATAGTTCTTCTTTTATTTTCTCTTTAGAATATTAATTTGATTGTTAGACTCTGATTTTACTAAATTAAGCCTTTAGTATTTAAACTACTGCCCAGTTGATAAAATCTGGATTAAATTTGAGAATTTATGTTTTTGTGCATAGTAGTGGATTGAATAAGACATATAGTGTACCATCATAGTTGCAGGTCATGTGGAACCCAAAATCTTTACTGTGAATAATAGAGGTTTATTTGTCTGTGATGCATCTTTAAGTAGTACAGATATAATTTCTTTGTATGCCATTAAGCCAAAATTTTTTTAATTTCTTGATTTATCATGTGTTTTACCAGTGACTTAATTGAGATTGATATATCTTGCAGATGAATAGGAGACAACCCTGGAGAGTGAGTGATTGTTTAAAATACTTATTTCTTAAAAGATTTCCCATTAAATACTCCGTACTGGGGTGTTTTCCCCCAAATGAAAGAGATTCACAAGGGATACTGACGTGTATAAACTGGCCTTTTCTTGCCACTGCAGAATTACCTGGCTTTGTCTTGTCTAGGTACCTGAATGGGGTGATGAAAAATGCAGCTGCCCCTGTATTACTGGAGCTGGCCAATGAGGTAATCATCCTTACTTTTTTCTTTAATCTTCCAGTGTAAAACCTAAGGGGCATATCTATAGTGACTTTAGTGAGAAATGTAATTAACCTAAAAAAATGGTTTCAAGGCACATTAGACATTTAAAATGGTTCCCCAGTCTGTTAGTACTTACAATAATTAGACAAAAAGCCCCATTTATTAATAAATCAGTTAATGTAATTAGTCTCTTAACTTCAAGGCGAATGTGTAAGAAACTCTGAATTCTGCTGGAAATTTCAGACAGACCATAGGTCTTTAACACACAGACTTACTAAAAATTCCTACATTGATTAAATGGAGTTGCATCAGTTTTACTTATATTTGATTCCTTGCTTTTAATAACAAAACCCATCTAAGATTTTTTTTTTTCATAATAGGAAGGGTTAAAACAGTTCATTTTCCTGACTCCGTTTATTTCTGCTCATACAGATTAGAGGGTGGCTAATGAAAACTGCTTAATATAAAGCAATTAAGCAGAATAAATTCCTCAGTATAGCCATTTCCTAGAAAAGCTGGTGTATGAAAAGTTCAGTACAGTTGCCATTAAAGTCTTGACAAATTCATTGATGCTGTTTATTAACTAGAATATGAATCTGCCTTGGGATGCAAGGTGTTATTTGCATTAAAAACTGCTATCTAAAGCACTACCTTAAAGAAGATGTAGAAAGTTTGAAAGAGTGGCAGTGAGCCTCCTAGAAAAAAAATTGATGACATATCTACCCCTTAAACTCTAAAATATTTATTTACAATAATAATAACAATACAATAGCTGGTACTCCTTGGAACTGCTTATGCAACCCTCAAAGGGATAGAATGAAATGTATGCTGGTTTGTGTTGCATTTTAATAGAAAATGTAAGAAGGAGGCAGAAAATGAGTGTTTACATTAAAAATGATATGGCACTACGAACATTAAGTGTTGCAATAGCAGCAAGTTCTACGTGTTACATTAGTAAGAAAGAATGGTTTCTCTCTCCTGCACATTGCTGCAGCCAGCAAATGAGCGATTACCTATCAATTACTAGAAGGTTTTAATGGTCTGTGAAGTGTCCACATACTCTGATCATACAGTTAGCATAGAATACATACTAGTGGTAATGTGTAGCTTCTTACCATTTCTGGAAAAGACAAGTCTTAAAGTACTGCAAATAGAATGTACTTTACATAAATAAGTACAATCTTATTAAGAATTTAGGTAAACAACCTGATTAATGATATATTGCACCCATATTATATGGGAACTGTCATAAAAATATTTCAAGCACGAAGTAATATATCTGTTACTGGTTCTTTGTATATTTTTTCCCATTGATTTAGAGATGATGCATATAATTTCTGACTCTAGTGAGCATATCTTTGTTTATATTATACTAATGCATTTTTGCAGTTCAGATCAAAGATATCTGTAGTTCAGAAATAAATAAAAATTAAATCTAAGAGAAAGGGAAGATACACAAAGAACTTATCTGCTTCTGATTTCGTAGTAGCAGGTATATAAGAAAGGCAGTGCATTTTGTGACTGCTGCCTAATGCATTAGGGAAATATGGCAATAACCAGCACCAGATTACTGCTTCCAAACAATCAAGCTGCCATTTTTATATGATAGTTAATATTTAAATGACATACTCTTGCATCTGCTGACAATTGATGTAATGGT